>NC_055959.1:6873355-6993355 GCF_018492685.1 Alosa sapidissima | reverse complement strand
GAGTAAGAAAGCAAAAGAAAGCATGACACAGAGAGAGAGAGAGGAGAGAAAAAAGAAAGGAAAAAGGGAATGGGAGCAAACGAAAGAGGGAGTGGGTCTGAGAAGTGGTCTTGAGAGCTGCAGTAAAACCGCTGAGATTAACACAAGGAACACAAACATGAGTAGAGTGAAGTTCTAAAATATTGTTCATGTTATTCATGTACGTACTGTGGTCAGTGATACACAGTGCCACTAGTCTAACACTCAGCTGTTGAAAAATAAATAAGTATAAATGCCTTATATATCAGATAAGGCAATGTCTCCTATGCATAAGTAATGGAATTCAGAAGAATCACCATAACGGCACAGAGGCACCACAGCTTGGGAAGCACCTCACTGCAGAGGCAAATAAGGATGTTAGCACATCTAACAAACTGATCCTCTAGTGCCATCTGATGGTACAGTTGACTGGTGCTAACCACAGGACTATGACACTGGCCTCCCCTGCCCTGTGGGCAACAGTGTGGACCTCTGGACGTTACTGGATTTGTTTTGCCTCGTGTTCTTTTAGTCTCTCACTCATACGGATCGCGATTGAGATTGGGAGTCCAACAGGCATTACACCATATCCATCTGCCACAGAAAGGGCCCCAGTGATGAACCAAACCATGCTAAGCAAGCTTGAGAGCATTGCCAGTTCCTCCTAAAATGGCCTGCCTATTTTTCTCCCAAATGGAAAAAAACGAGCACTTTTTCACCTTTCTTTTTCTTTACAATTTCCTTTTTCTATCTCTCTCTCCTTTTTTTTAACGCAGCCTCAACTTCAAAGCTGACAGGCAAGTCTCCTTCCTCTTCTGACATGCCATGGCCATCATCAACCTGAGAATGCCCCCCCCACCCCATCACGCCCGTCACCCCCAGCACCACCGAGCCTGAGCTGTCTCCTCCCACCCCCGTCGAGAGGCCTCTTGGTAAAATAAAGGCAGTTTAGCTCCTCTCGGCGGGCCCTGTGAAGTCGAGCTGACACCTCCGATGGGTCCCCTTTCATCTCCTGTCGCTCGGCTTATCCTCCATCAGCCCTCCGTTTCCTCTCCCTCTCTTGCTCTCGCCTCCTCCTCCTCCTCCTCCTCCTCCTCCTCTCTCTCTCTCCACCTGCTGGGAAAGGAGAACTTCCTCACCCTCCCTCCTCTCCCATTCCACCGCATGCACTCGTCTGGCTGCTCAATTCAGTTTTCTCTCTCACATACACACACACACACACACACACACACACACACAAACACACACACTGTCTTTCATTCTCTTTTTCTCTCTCTCTCTCACACACACACTCTTTTTCATTCTCTGTCTCTCACACACACGCACACACTCTCTTTCATTCTCTCTCTCTCTCTCAAACACACACACACACACTCTCTCTCTGTCTCTCTCTCCCTCCTGTGATTCCTTATCAGATCGCCGTAATCATCATCTCTCTGTAAACACTGACTAAATGAACAGAAATAAAGAAATAAATGGGAGAAAAATAGCGTGTAGCTGTCTGGAAAGTACCGGTGGGTGGGTCGTGATGCGTCTTAACACTACCTGCTTTTAATATTAGGGATCTTTGAAAACTACTGTTTTTCATCACATTCATGCTCGAGCTAGGGTTTGTTACGTAATGTCTCATAGAGAGTAACTTTTGCAGCTTCTTTTGATGCACAATTGTCGTCTTTGGTCCTGACTTTGGTCCTGGTGATGAAGAGGAGACAGAACACTCCTTTTAAAAAAAGTCCTTTGAGAAAGTTTTTTGAAGGTGAATGTATCCTTCTTTTTGTTGACAAAGGATTCTTAGTGACGGCAGAAAAGGCTCATTGTTAAGCCTTTTATCTCTCTGAAAAGTCCGCAATATTAGCTACATAAGTACATTTCTCAGAAGCCGTGAAGTAGGCTACCAAGCAGGGCATGTGCAAATGCTATGTAACCTAAGAGAGGCTCTAAAAATTTTAATTCAATTTTCTTTCTAAACCTTTATCTATTTATCTAGTTAATATGCTTTTGAAGCTTCCTTTCTTTATTACCATCTTATTAACTACACTACCTTTTTATTGTGTTATAAAATACACTTTACCTTTTTAACGTATTATAAATATTCTTTACCTTTTTAACGTATTATAAATATTCTTTACCTTTTTAATGTGTTATAAAATACACTTTACCTTTTTAACGTATTATAAATACACTTTACCTTTTTAACGTATTATAAATATTCTTTACCTTTTTATCGTGTTATAAATATTCTTTACCTTTTTAATGTGTTATAAATACTCTTTACCTTTTTAACGTGTTATAAATATTCTTAACCTTTTTAATGTGTTATTTTCCCCTCTTTCATCTGCTCAAGCGTACAGCACTTTGAATTGCCAATGCAATATATGAACTGTGCAATAGGAATTCATTTGATTCTCCTTGTCTCCTGTTACTACCATGGCTCTGTGTGTAGGTTCAGTGTGTGTTATACCACCATGTGCACCTGTTTAGTCATGTATTTTAGTTTGGGAACGTGCACACATCGAAATTAAGGTGCAGGAGTCAAAAGTCCAAGATCCAACATGCTCGAAACGTCATTTTGTTGGGGATTGAACTCAAATAAATTAAAATACACAGAGAGTGTGCGGACCTTCTCTGTTATGTTGCACCTGTTTAGTCACGTCATCCACGACCGAGAATAACATCTGACTTTGTGTCTTTAAAACCTACATCACATTCTGATTGTAGTCACAACCACAGCAAATAAACAGAGAAAAGACTCTACTAGGTACTGAGGTCAGACATGGAAACTTTAACACAAACAGCATTAAAAGTAAAGGGTGAATTGTGTATAGTTACCACTATATAGTGATAGAATCTAATGAGACCCACTGTTTTATTTTTAAGAAATGTATGATAAAATGTAAGCTTAAGGGCATACAGTATCTACACCCACACAATGGGCCTGAGCTCATTTGTGCTGGGGCTGTTTGTGTTTGTGGTTTCTGGGCATGCTCAGTAGGGGCTGTCAGGTCTGGTGAGCACACTCATCTCCTACTGCATTCTCCAAGGCCACATTAGGTCTGAAACGTATAGCCTTGAGTTCCTATTGATCCACAGGACATGAAATATACAGTGAGGGCTTGCATCAGCATAATCGCATTCAACTGCTTCCCCCTGGTGGCCGGCAAGCGCATTCGTCCAGCATAGACCTATAGATGTGTAAATGTCCCCCGACAGACCACAGGGGCGCACCTTTACATCAGACAGACATGTCTAGGGGGGTGTTAGCTGGCACCGGATTTAAACGGCAGTTCACGGTAAAGCTGTTGGAGGAAATGCTAAAGTGTGGAATCTGGAGGCTTGACACTTGTTTAGTTGTTGTGAAGGCAGCCATTGCTGCTAAGACCTGCCCCATAGGCAGAGAAAAATAAAGGAGAGCATGAAAAAAAAAGTGATCGAAACCTGGCCGCGCACGCTCCTGAATTATTGACTGCACATTGGCACGGTCCACCTCATGCATCATTTGTTATTTGTGAGTTCGATGCCTTGTCAATTATTGCAACATTTATTTGACATACTGTATTCTAGCTAAAGCTGAATGGGGTATATGGGGTTGATTGCATTTCAATGGGACAAACACGAGTGCTGAGACACACAACTGGGAAACAAAAACTATTCGTCCCAAGAGATCACAGACACACTAACATATAGTTTGCTTGTCTAGCTTATACATTACACGCATACATACAATACCAATAACAAGAATTGCGTTCAGCTGTGCAGTTGTGTGTGTGTGTGTGTGTGTGTGTGTGTGTGTTTGTGTGTGTGTTGTTTGTGTGTGGGTGATTGTGTGTGTGTGTGTGTGTGTGTGTGTGTGTGTGTGTGTGTCTCACGTCTGCCACATCCTTCAGGCTCATTCACTGGTATCCGCCTATTCATCCTATGATATGTCAATAACATTTCCACACTAAGAGTCAAATTTTCAAAATAAAAACAGGAGATGAAAAGGCTGAACTATGACAAAAAGAGAGAGAAAAATGCATCAGAATATGTCTAGCCTCCACTTTTGAGTTAAGGCAAACAAAACCCTTTGGCATACATGTAAGTTAAATAATACTTCTCCCACTATTGCTTATAGGTGCCTCCCTATAATCAGACATACAGGTGAGGCATCAAAGACACCAAGGGTCTTTTATCAGTAAATGTCAATGTGTGAATTCAAATTCCAGAGGCCAGCTCCGCATGGTTACTGCTACTGCAGTGTGCGGTACAAATAAAATGATCGGCCTATTTTCAAACAAATAGCAAAAGAAAAAGAATAAAAAAACAGCCACTTTTGATGACTTTGGACACAACAGCTTGACAGATAGTCTTCATATCACTATAGAAAAAACTCTCCATCTTGAACCATAACAGCCCCCCCCCCCCCCCCCCCCCCCTCCACACACACACCTCCACTCCCTTGCATCTTCTTGACTGCAGTCGGTAGTGATCCACAAATCTAGCTACGGTACATTGAAGGTTTTGGCCCAGGATGCAGAATTTTCTGCCAAACACATTTCCCTGTCAGGCTTTGCGGAGCATACAGTCTATCAAGCACTTACAGTCCCCCCTTGGTTTTTAATCCACAGCAGCTAGCAGCAGAGATTAAAGGGAATGAGCACACAAAGGTAGAACATCCATCTTTCTACTCACTGTGCTGATGTCCTTATTTAAGCAGCTGCTGCCCTCAGCGCTTGGATCCTGAAAGAGAGGCAGGTGGGCATTAGTCAAACTGGAAGATCTCTTTCAGGCTGGCAATAGGTTCCCCCGAAGAATGCACCGCCGAGCTTTATCGTCTCAATAAACAGATTTAAATCCAGCAAACATGGCAAACACAGGTGCCACACATTAGTATTCGACTTAAGAAGAGGCAGAGTGGTTGGGGGCGGGGGGGACTGGGGGGGGAGGGGGGTGGGGTTGAGTAGAGGTGCTGAAACAGATTTGTTTGTTTTTGTTGACGACGGTGTTTGGAGGCTAAGTGCAAAAGCCCAGACAACTCCTAATAAAACGCACACGCGGGTTACAGCAAAACCGGAGGAAAGCCTCGGATGTGAACCACATTTAACCTGCCCAAGCGCTGCGGAATATCAATTGCCCCCCACACCGCATGCCCTGCCATTAACATCCTGACACGGTCACCACTTCAAGTCAGCGAGCAGTAATTCCACCAACGTTTCTTTCTTTTTTTTTCGTTTCATTTTTTATGGCCTACAACTTTGCGCCGTGAATCACCTCCAACGATATGCAAATGGTTAGCGAGGGCAAGCGTTGATGGCACCCGTGCCCTTCATACCAACACTATCATCAAACACGTCAAGCGAGCGTGTTCGCTAGTGATGCCACGCGCACACAGATAGCACGCCGCCAGGAGTTGTGTGGTGTGTGTGCTTGTGTGTGTGTGTGTGTGTGTGTGTGTGCGTGTGTGTGTGCTTGTGTGTGCGTGTGCGTGTGTGTGTGTGTGTGCGTGCGTGTGTGCGTGTGTGTGTGTGTGTGTGTGTGTGTGTGTGTTGGGGGGGACAGAGTCAATGAGGACTGGGGGTGTAAAACAAACCAAAACACGCCAAAACTGGCAGCATGTTTTTTTCTCTCCCTCTCTCTCTCTCTCTCTCTCTCTCTCTCTCTTTTCAGGAGGGCAACATTGTTTCAAGCGTTGCAGAGGGAGACAGTCTGCTTAGGACAGCTCGCCAGGCACTTGTGTGTTGGTTCATTTGCATAAAGCAGGATGTTTTCCTTTTAATTAACTGACGCGGCTGACAGCAGATGGGTTCGGATGTTGTTGTTTTTTTGCTTCTCTTTTTCCCACCCTGATAACATCGTGTTTGAGCCTACAGCAACGAGAGTCTAATCTTCTGCCTTCTAACCATAAACGGCCCATACATCAACGCAACAACTGACAAACGTGGATTTACTGACGGCAGAATTAACATACGCCAAGCGAGGCTCCGCGCTCGGCAAAAAAGGTTCACACTCACTGCATTAAGCACTGTGCACACACACACACTCTCTCTCTCTGACACCTCCCACGCCGTGCACCGCTACAATAACATTATTGATGCGTTTGCAGTTATCTTGAGATTCCAGTTTTTGTTGATAATGTTGATGGAAATCACATTTAGTTTGACACCTCACACACACGCACGCACTCACACACACACACACACACACACACACACACACACACACACACACACACACACACACACACACACACACACACACCGTCTATCTGCTGCTGAGATCCAACCAATCAAAACATCTTAATTATCCAGCAGCCGCATTCCAAGCCATCCCAGACACCCAGTCCCTTGTGTCCTCATTAATGGCGACAAGCGTTGTGCGACTCAACCATTCAGCGACACAATTCAGGAAGTAAATCACCTCCAATGCTTGCACAGAGTTGTGCTACACTTTCGACTGGGTTTGCCACAGCCTTTTGGGACCATGGGAGAGAGAGACACTGTGGTTTGTGAAGATATTGTAGAAAGATTGCCAACACTACCCCCCATCCCCTTCTATTTGTGTGTGTGTGTGTGTGTGTGTGTATTAGTGTATGTGTATTAGTGTATGTGTATTAGTGTATGTGTGTGTGTGTGTGTGTGTGTGTGTGTGTGTGTGTGTGTGTGTGTGTATGTGTGTGTGTGTGTGTGTGTGTGTGTGTGTGTGTGTGTGTGTCAAAAATGGAGCAAGAAAGAGGAGAGAGGACAAAGGAATGAGCTCAGTCCATGAGTATTCACTGTGGGCCAGGAGATGGCAGTGATAACAAAGGAAACACATCTCTCCCTCTCCTTCCCTCCTTCTCTCTCCCCCTCCTTCCCTCTCCCTCCCTCTCTCTCTATCCCCCTCTCTTAGCCACCTGACACAGACACATACTGATGCACAGTCAATCGGTGTCTTATAATGAGAAAACGCCCATGACTGTTTGTTCATAGGCTTTGCTTCAAAATGAAATAACTGATGACTGTTTAACCACCTTTTATTATCAAAATGATACATTAACATTTCACAACCCAGAACACACTCTATTTATTAACAAAGTGGATGGTGTCAACCAGGATAAATAGAATGAGCCACAAGGCTATTATTTCAGGCTAAAGCCGTTGCCATGTCCCTGATAGTGCCAGCACCATTACGCCCCAATGCCCTCACATCCCTTTCCTGGGGGAGACACAGTCTTTCAGATGATTTCCATAGAAATCATTTTGGGTATGAGGGTGTGCATCCACACTCAGGCTCTGACACACACAGACACTTCCTTATACTTTCCAGCCTTGTAGATATCATGCTGTGCTGTTGTGCATGCCGAGACGCGCAGTGCAACTAGGAAGAACCGCACAAACACGGAACCTGTAGCAGGAGTCAAGTTCCCAAGTTAAATAATGCATTGCATGCAATCTCCCGGCAACCGGCACGCGCCGCGCCAATCAGGACACGGCTCACGCCCCAAACAGAGACGCCGATACGCATCACAATGTATGGCTGTTATTTTTCCTCCCACCTAATCTTGAAATGAAAAATCCCTTTATCGGAAAGCCTGCTCACCACTCCACAGATGCACTGCTGACAAGGAAGGAGAGAGCTGATATCTGTCCAAGAACAAATAAAAGTAAAACACTAGGCTACTAATGACACAGTGATATAACTAGTTGGCATTAATAACTAACGATTATGATGATGTACAGTTCAGAAACAGAGTAACTAAAAGGAATTGTTCCCCCAAAACTGGAAAAAAAATATAACACAGCCATTATTACTGTGTAATAATACCATTATATCCTATGCTATGGTAATAAGTAAGGGATAATGGACGACACGGTGGTCTGTTCACAGAAGTTAATGCACGGTCGAGGTTGTAAAACGGCCCTGACGCGAAGCGGAGGGCCTTTTAAACCTCGTAAGTGCATTAACTTCTGTGAACAGACCACCGTGGAGTCCATTATCCCGCTTATTCCACTGTTGCCACTTGCGTTGTGTTCATTTCCTGTTACAATTTAAACGTTTTAATCGCTAAAACTTGTCTTGTTTGTAGAACTACTTTCTTCTAACACATATCAACTAATTTCTTAACTTGCAGGACAAACTGCTGTTACTAGTTCTAAATGGATGGTTGCTACGGCCAAAGGCCAGTCGTTAGTTCTATCTCTCCCGTTGTCAAGCGGGCGTATCCCAAGATTCTGATGAACTTTAGCTTGGAAACATCACTATTAGCCTGCTGTCATCCAACTAGCCAAAAGCCACCTCCGTCATATGCTACAATGTTGCCATGTTCTGAACGTCTGCATTTTACAGCTCAGATGCAACGTGACAGTTCATTTAAACTTCACAACGAGTTTGGCGAATTAATATACAAGTGTGATACGGCCCACAAAATGGATCTTCTTCATAGGTGTGCAAATACAGTTTTTTACAACTGTTTACACACGTTTTCAAAACTCTATTTTTCAAAACTCCACACACAAAACCCACAACTGCTCACACAAAATGCAAAATGCCTCAAATCTCTAACAAAATGACACACAACATTCAAAATGTTTAAACCAAACATTCGCCTCACATTACAAACACTTTTTTCATAATATGACAATGTGGATACATCATGTACACACTGTTGCTCAAAACCTAAAGCTCTTCTGTCTTAGTCTTTATACATGTATTTCCATACAAGAGTGAAAGTAACAGTATCTACAAAGAAAAGTTGAAATACACAGTAAAAATGCAAGCAATATTGAAACCAAAAATAGTAATTTTTCCCGAATAATTTGCTGTTGCGAATACAGTAATTTACAGCCAGCAAGAAAAAAACAAAGCAAAATACAATGACCACCAGATGTAGATGGAGTTTTGAAAAAGCTGATTTTGCCTAAGACTGAAATGACTGACTACTATCAAATTACTTTGCTTTTTCCAAAGTGTGTGTGTGTGTGTGTGTGTGGGGGGGGGGGGGGGTTGTGTATGTATTCATAGGTCTAAAAATGTATTGAGCTAATGGTAACTTGGGGAGAAACAAAACTAGAATAAAAAAGACTTTTTACTTTTTTATAAGAAGAAAGTTTTACATAAAGTCGACTTTTTGTAGAACATTACTATAAGCTAAAGTCCGAGAATTTTCCTTTCAAATCTGCATTGGTTCTGAACATTTCAAACGGAATCCCCCTAGGACATATAGAGTATCTATTCATAGGCCTATACCAAGGCAATGATTGGATGGTGTTCAGTAAAGTAATGAGTGTTTACACATGTGAAGAGAGAGAGTGAAGCACTGGTGATTTACTGTGGCATTTTAATGAGTTGTGTTTGAAAAACAAAATCAAGTTACTTCCTGTTAGATTTTTGTGTGTTAAGTAGAAAATTGTGTGTGGTGTTATGCAAAATGTGTTTTAGTAAATTGAAAACTGAGTCAAACATTGAGAATTAGTGTATGGTTTTGCAGATTTGGTGTGGGGTTATGATGTTTGGAAGACATGTTTAGAAAATTGTGTGACAAGCAAAGATTTAGTGTGTAAGCAGTTGAAAAAAACTGTAACATATGGTTAATGGTCGTTCTAAATTACGTAGGACAATGGGAAATTCAACCATGCAGTGGAATAAAGAATAATAACATACTCTACTATAACACTAAATAAGTAAAGAGACCCCATGTAATGTTGTGCATTCATGATAAGAGTGCTAAACTACAGTCAATGACTAAAGGGCTAAAAGCTACAAGGGGTTTGTAAAATAAAGTGCTATTGCCAAACTGTCTGGTATTATCTACTCATCTGCACACCAGCAGTCTTCAAATCCTATTTCTTCTGACAGGAAATCACAGAGGGGATCAGACATAAAAGTGTCAGCTTGGCTCTGTTAGCATACAACAGGAACAAATGGCTGATGACCAATACGTGCTGGACAGCGTCACTGGACAGTCAGCTGGATAACTTATTTTGTGCAGTAATTGACAAGAAAATCATATGAATTATATGAGCGGCTGATGGATTGAGTGCTGGAATGGTAGAGTCCTCATGTCTTGTTAATCGATTTCTGGAGGTGTATATAATGCAGCCTCTTAGTGTTTGTGGCAAGCCAGTATCTTATCCATTAACATTAAAGCCTGTTGAGTAGCCTACTGTACAATGTGGGCATTCAAGCTTGTGAAATGTTGGCACCTGCTCTGCAGACACACAGAGACAAAAGAAATATGCACTAAAGACAAAAACAACCCTTTCAATCCTTTTTTAGTCCAAGTATGCAGACAAGCTCTTGTGCAACAACACCCTGCATCACAGTGCTGCCTTCGTGCTACACAAAGTACAACAAAAGGACCTCAGTGAACTTAATCACATCACCAGGAACATTATTGAGCTGATATGGTGGTGTTGGCAAAACAAAGTCTAGAGTCTAATTAGGCGGTTTTACGTTGACGAGATGGAGAAAGTCTGTCGCACCAACAGGTGCTTAGAGTTCGGAGTCTACGGATCGACTGTCTGTCCAACTGCCACGTGTCATCAGCATCTCCTTAGCAGTGACACGCATCTGTGACATGGAAAGAGCCTCTGCCAAAAAATCAGGCAGGCAGCAGGGGCAAGGAGGGAAGGAGGCAGACAACTGTGATGGGTCGCTGAAGACCGCGTCCGAGAGCAGAACATGTCACGCTGTTAACTGGTTGGTTGACCTGTCGATGCCATAAAGCCGCTGCCTCAGAGGCAGGCCAGCGTCCAATTTTCTTTTTTGCACGGAGCCACAGCAGCCAGATGACCACAGCAATGTCTGAAGAGCAGGAAAAGTTGAGAGCTGGACGCAGTTCAGATCCCCACCTTGCTGTCATGATTTTAGATTGCAGAGCAATTAGAATGACCGCCGCAACCACCACAGATTTCCGGCTCCGGCTCCACATATTGGTGCCGACATGAGTGTGGCACACTCCGCTTTCGACATTTGATTACATTAGATTCCACTGTTTTCAATACAACCCTGCACACCAGTGTTGAACTCTGTAAATTACGATTTTGTTCTATTATGTCTGTGCCGCTCAATAAAATCAATTTTTTATCCAATGCTTGCCCAGTTAAAACTTTTGGCGGTGATGTGAGTGACAACGCAGTCATGTCAGCGCCAATGTGCTGAGTACTTTACAGTTACAGAGAGACTGGTGTTGTCTAAGCCTGTGATCTCTCTTCTGGCCTCGAGAGATATTTTACCTTGGCATGGTAAACACTTCCTCATGGCTTGAGTCCTTTCCCCTGTACAGCATGCATGCACTTTTGTTTTGGAGTTGAAGGACTAGCAAAAGGCAAAGACTCTCCAAATCTCCAAAGAACTATATCTACTGACCAGGTAATGTTTCACAATTCTCACAAGATGTATCCAGGTTGACGAGACCTGAAGTTGCAAAGCTGGTTTTCCAATATGGGTTGCTAATCAGCTATGCTCTATGATTATGCTAGGTAAACGATTCCCCTAATATATGTTTGGTCACCATCAAATTGGCTTCAAAGCTGTTATATTAAGGTAGAAAACTTGTATAGTGCTGCTTTAATCAATTTATTGTCACTATATAAATCATTACATTAACATTTTGCTTTGTGGCGAGTTAGCATGGCATAATGTTTTTATACTGATAGGGAATAAAGTGCAGTCCACACTATACAAAATCATGCTCTGCTGGAGTTGAACTCACCACCTCGAATTGAGTGCAATCTAGCACTTAAATTGAGCATCTCACAATAGCCAAATGTTCAATATAAGACCCCTATAAAGGTTAACTAAATAGTAAAAGCACTTTTAGATAAGTGAATGTCATAGGTATGGTAGATCAGGGGTTCGCTAACTTTTCCATGCCAAGGCCCCCCAATTGCTTACATGCCAAGCACTTCCTGGAAGGCTTTCGCCTTTCGCCTTCCGCCAGCACAAACATTTCTGATTGACCATCACCTGCATTGTTTTAGTGTACATGTTTACACAGACCCGGTTAGGTGTTACACCTAGTGAATGAGCATGTTAAAATGCTGAAGGATTTATGCCTGTGTCTAAATTGAATAAAGAGTTGTCCTGTTGGGCATAAACAAGACATTTAGTGTTGGAGTGAATACGAAAGGAGCAGAATATAGGCCTAACAGAAGATGTCGTTAATGACGCTCCACCGGAAATAAATGTACTGGCTGAAGAGCCTTCCATGGCATATGCGGTATTCCATTAGCATTAACTTCTGACAACCCCCCCTCATGCTTCCTGGCATTTAAGGCAAATATTAATTTGTGTGTAGAACTTTAAAAACAGTTCTGTTTTTCCACCGCACCCATCACAACATCCAATGGCTTCAAAAATAAAGCCCTTCAACAACTCAACAAAACAGAAACACTAGTTTCATTCAAAATTCATACACATACAAATGCTTATACTCAATCAAAACACATAAACACTAAAACTAGGGCTGTCAAAATAACTGATTAATTTCGATTAATTAATTTGAGAAAAAATAACTGTTTAAAAAAATTAGTGCAGATTAATCGATTCTGTATGACCTTTGACCCCGAGCCGTTCTAGTCACACATCAATGCAAAGAAATAAGTGTTGACATTGAGTGGAGTGTTTCATTGTGTCCCCTAGGTTATATCTGTGGCCTGAAATTACTTGTATGTGAAAAAAAACTTCTTCCCAAAGCACTTTTGAATTTATTTCCTCAGCATATTAGGTCATATCATAGATTATTATGGCAATTATTTGAACAGTGAAAATAATAATAAAAGAGTTTTTGAACTTTAATGTCACTAATGCTGATTATTCAATGATTCATTTGAATTTAAATATTTAAAATACTTTCACAGCAAAAAATATATACGATTAATTTAGATTAATTAATCACAGAGTATGTAATTTTTTAATCGATTGACAGCCCTAACTAAAACAAAAAATAAATTCCACCACACACACACACACACACACACATACCAATACAGACACACATTTGAACAAAAATGTGTTCCTCTGGGCCTTGGAGAGGCCTAGCACAAGAAGACCTTCATTATCAGTGAAGCACTTGGTAAAGTACTCTTCATCGCAGCCTTTATGTCTCCTCTCGTTTGCCTCCTTCTTTGTTAACGTCTCTGTGAGGTCTTTCGTTTTCATAACAACGCTTGCTGCACATCCATGCATATCTTAAATTAGATATACACAAATACTCACAAATCTCAAGGTTGTCAAGGGGGCCCTCAAGTCTTGAACTGGAGCTTGAAGAGTGTTGTGCTGTTGCTGCTGCAGTGTGTTTGCCTTTGTCTCTATTGACCTATTTCACAATTTTCAGCTTCATTAAATAATGCATTGTTTCGAATTAGGAGACTGTCAGGAGGGGACAACTCTTGTACCCAAAACACACGGAGACTATGGTGAATCCCCCCCCCACACACACACACACACACACAAATACACCACACACACACACAAACACACACACACACACACACACCCGACCGCATCACATCACACCTCACTCTCCCCTCCACTGTGAACCGACATGCACAAAAGGTTACCACCACTCTTAGCACGCGGGCACCACTCTGGCTGGCCTGGGAAATCCTCCCTTTTTGCGTGCCTGAGATTCTGAGCCGTTCTGGCAGCTCTGTTGCCAGTGTTTTAAGATAGAAAAAAGAGCGTGCCCGACCGCACCACGCAAACAAGCCCCACAGTGAGCTGCTGCATTGACAACAATACCACATCATCGCTCTTTACCCCTTCAGCACAAGCTTGTTAGTCAGACTTACGTGGGAATACTAAAGAAATCCTGACGATTAAGACATGAGGTTAAATGCTGTATACGGATCAGTACGGTGTTCTACTGTATTCATTTTATGCCATCTGCTTAGCAGTGTGCTATTCTTGAAAACAGGCTCATGAAAAAAATATACAAACTGTGCATACAACACTGACTTGAATGCTGTTGCTATTGTTACTTTGCCCTCCATAAGTCAAGGAAGGTTCGTGTCCATGGGAACTGTTAGCCCTCCAGCTAGACAGTGTGCTCATAGCGAGGCTCCCTCGGCTGGTCTGTCTTACTTGAGTCTGCAGATTAATGCTTTTCTCAGAGAAAAAACAAAACAGATGAGAAAGAATCAAATGATAGGTGGAGACTTAAAATAACCACGTCTGATTTTCTTTTTTTTCTCTGCCTCCTCCTCCTGGGTTTGCATGCAAAGTGGCTACACATGGTATTTACATTCTGAGCACTTCGCTTATCTGTTCTGCGGGAGAGTGTCAGTGGAACGTAGATGCACCAGAAACGTGCAGGATTTTGATGAATATTAAGTGCACTCAAAAATAGAAACTTTCAAATAATACCTCATTAATGAATCAATTCTGCCCCTCTGAACATTAGAAATACTGAAAAGATATTCAAATCATCTTTGCAGGAGCTTTTTGGCCCAACTGTTATCCATGCAGCTTAATTCCCCTCCATTCTGAGGCTTATACTGAGAAAATGTGGAGGACAGGGAGGATCCAGGAAGCCTTTTGCTCCCAAAATTATTTGTACACCTTGTCAAAATATCATGGGCCACAGCGTAGGCCACAGGTTAGCACTGGGCGTGGCTCGTCACTGAGAAGTGCAGTTGTGATTAGTGTATAATCGCCGCAATCAACCACATTTATCAAAGTTTCAAAGATTCATAATTTTGTCATTTATCATTGTATGAAGCGTAATTATAATCAAAAGACCCCCCTCCCCAATTCCCCTCCCCCATCACACTGCTGTCCAAATTTATGTGCAATTGAACAGGAATTAGAGCAATTTAATAGAGAACGATTAACTGCCTGTTGCATATAACTGAGCAGCATGGACAAGCTGTCTGTCCTACTATTGTAAATTGCATTGTGAGTGCCAGACTTTTTTTTGGTTACACAGATAGCTATCAGTGGTGAAAATCTACATACTGTGTGTGTAATAGCACTTCTCTAAACATGTTTTGCATTTAATCACTTCAGCACATTATGTTTGTAGCACTATGCCTCAAAATAGGAGTAGAATAGACATTTTTGGACAGAGCTTATCAGCTAGTTAAAATAGGATGACATTTTACAATGGTGTGCCACCTTAAACATTATGCCAAATATTAGTGACAATGTCTTCAGACTCTGACCATTTGAATACATGTAGTGTTTTCGGTAACACTTTACTTGACATAAGACACATGACAATGTCATGACACATGAACCCTAACCCTAACACTAACCTCTAACACTAACCCTAACTCTAACCCTAATCCTAACCCTAACTTGTTATGGCAAAAACCGAATGACACTTAATGACAGAAGCGTTATGTTATAAACGTTTATGACTTGTTTATGACACGTTCATGACAGTGTCATGTCACTTTTATGTTGATACTGTCAAGTGTAACCGTGTTGGTTTTCTCCCCTGTGCTACTTTGCTGAAAACCCAACAATTCCAACCAAAAGTGGAACAGTGTTCAGCTATGAAGCAGTGTGGAAACCAGAGTTGTGTTTTGCTTTGTTTTACCCTTGAGCTACTGCAGGAACTGCCAGCTTTCATCAGGCCACAGATCAGACCTAGCCGCTGATGATTTGATACTCCCTTTTTCAAACACCTCTTCATTTCAGGCAGATGGGGGAAAAAAGCGGCCCTGCAAAAATATTTAACAAACATAAAAAAAAAAAATCCCACAAGCCTATTAAAGTGATGTTTTTTCACCCAGCAGGCTCCATTACGGACCTATTTATGACACCAGGGAGAGATAAAAAGTCTTATCCGCGCGCGCAGGCACGCAGGAGGAGAGAACTGACAAGGAGGAGGAGAGAAAGAGCTAGCAGACAGGAAGGACAGATACACTGGGAAGATATTGTTCTGGCTTCAATTGCTCTCGTCACGTATCCGATTGCGTACAATAGTTATTTTAAAGTCGTTTCAAAAATCTGATTCTGGGAAGCAAGTCGTACATCTCGGGGAACCAATGTAACTGAGGCATTTCAATCGAGAAAGCATCGTGCTAAGGTGACAAGGTAGTGAATCATCTTCTGTTCGAGGAGCCTGGGTCCAAGAATGTTCTTGTAGGAAAAAGCCCATTCATCACATTTATTTCTTTGCGATGTATATAAATAATCTATGCTATTTCCCAATCTGGAAATCAGAGAGAAAAGGAGAAAGGTCGAAAAAGAACATCTATTTTTCAGTTCAAGTGGAGACATGGTGAGTGAGCTGAAGGAGGAGAGAACAATAACATTGTTTTTTTTTATTTTACAAAAAAATCCAACCTCATGCCCCACTTAAAAATGTGTTACAATGACAAACAAGCTACACAGGCAGCAGGATATGATTAAGAGCAAGATAGGTCTCTAATCGGCCCCATGTCCCAAGGGACGAGTGTGTATGGGTGTGCATGTGTGCATTTGTTTATGCATATGTTTGTTTGTTTGCTTGTGTGTGTGTGTGTGTGAGAGACAGAGAGAGAGAGAGAGAGAGAGAGAGAATATGTGTGTGTGTTTGTGTGTGTGTGTATATATGAGTGTGTTTGTTGTGGGGAGAGGGGGGCATATTATGTTTCTGTAGAGCTTGGGGAGTGCTCATCTCGCCTGCACAAATCCTGTTGAAGTGGAGAGAAGTGCCTTTGAGCCTGTGGGGCTCCTGGGAGATTTGTCTGGCGGGGTGTGTGATGGCCACAGCGGCCGCCCGTCGTTAAGAGGGGGCAGTGGGGACCTCGCTGGATTCTTTACCTATGAGGCGAATGGAGCCCTGCCCAGACACCAAGCACGTTCATTACCTTCCCAACACTTTCATCCCCAACCCCCCCCCCCCCAATCACCTCACCACAGCCTTGCTTGCTTGACCAACAGCATTAGGCTCACTGCTTCCCTCTTCCTCTATTTAATAGCACTCTTTGCTTATTCCCTTTCTATCTTCTCTTTTATTATTTTTTCTTTTCATTTTGAGCTCCAACGTCATCCTTTTACATTTTAAAAAGTATCTATCTACCTATCTATCTATCTATCTATCTATCTGCCTTCAGCTGGAGGTCACACAGTTCCTAATTGGACATGAATACCCTGTGTTGCCTATGTGTTTTTTTTCTCTCTGTGTTTTATGTCACTCTGTGTCTACTACTTTGCTTTTCATGGGGAATAATTAATAGACAGTGGACATTCTGTCTAAAGCTTGTGCTTTCATGTTGGGTATTACGTCCTCCCCGAAAGTCATTGAATTAAAATATGCAGATCCAATCATATGTTTGAAAATCACTGACGCGGTGGACTCGCTTCAGCCTTGCTGCTAAATGACAGTCTTTTTGGAGGGTGAGAGGCATGAAATCAAATGAAAGCTTCAAAGGGAGGCTTAGATTTTTTTTTTCTCTTCATTGCCATACACAGAGTAGGGCATGACCTGACATCCAGCGTATGCTTTGACTTCTGACTATGTACGCACCTCTTGTGATTGCTGCCCCTAGCTATTTTCTAAAACACAATGGTCTGAGAGCTTTAATTATTTTTGGCCTTGAACGGCTAATATACTTTTAATTGCTTGCCATTTCCCAAGGAGCATTTTATCTTGCTGCCGTCTTTCGAGCAAAGGCGCCTCATAATTTCACAGGGGTTACATGAACAGAATTTCATACCAGACCTAATGAGAAACGTAGCATGCTGCCAAGACATGATCCTCCCAGCACATCTCGGCAAACTAAAACAATTTTTTGACAAAAGCATCGTTTACCGAAGCGGTGCAGGCATGATAAATAAGACAATTACTCAGGCGCAGTAATTGCGGCTGACCGAACAGAATGTTTCAATAATGACTTCTCCAATCCAATGACTGAAAACAACCACAACTATAGATACCTGAGGAGAATGGAATCTGGAAAATGGTCAAATGCACGCAGCAACCCAGCGCTTGGGTGCAACACAGCAGGCATGCTCCATGCATATATGATGTATACTCTCCACAAGTGTGCTATTTGTGTGTGGCTGGTTGTTATTTCAGAACACGGTTAAGCTAGGCTGAACACATTCAAGAACACATTCACACATGCAACATGATAAACATTGGTATACGGCAGCACAGCACAAACATTCATCAGTGTTAAACGGCAGGAAACATCTTGCTCTCTTAATGAGGCAGAACCACGCTGCAAGATGAAAATTTATTCTAGAGACTTTAGTCTTCATTTAGAGGAAAACTACACAAGGGATGCTTCCCTTACCATGCTGTGCTTTAAATGAACTGTAACTTGGTAACATCCCAAAAACAGAAACATTCAACAATACATCTCAGCTATCTTCTTGGCACCAAGACACAATTCTAAATCACGCGCCACAAAGCCAGTTAAGTTGCCCATATGTCTGTGAGGCTACACCCAAGTGTCTGACAAAACCACATTGGAACCGCGTGCTCCAGATCAGAGCATACGCCTTCTGACTTTACTAAATAGCTAGCGCATTTAGAGATTAAAATATCTCAATTATGGGGGAGAATTAGTGAACAAATGCATATTCTAATTAGCTGTGTTTATCTTGTGACAAGCAATACCCCCCCCCCCCCTCCCAAACCCTAGCTTAGACAAGTCCTCTTCACTGGCTTATCAGCACAAATACATGCTCTGCTCCATGCTAAATAGACTGATGGATGCCCTCCCTATTATAAGCTGAATTTTTAAAAGGCATTTTACAACCAGACAGCCATATTCCCTGCACTAGGATCCAACAGGTTAATGCTATGCGTCGTCTCAACTCTAACACCCATTAGCTGTGAGAGCTCTTTGCTTGGGCTGAAACAGGTAGGACGCTGGCATCGGCTCTGGTCGAAGCACTTACCAAACATATAGCAAACATTTCACGACCCCCTGGGTGCTTTAGATTACTCAGTCACCAGGAGATTGACTGGCCAGCCTTGACCCCTCATGGTAATTGCGCTGATCATAAGGTGGTTGTTTGCGAGGCGGTCACCAACAGACAGTGGTTGATGACAAGGTGTGCTGACACTTCCCAGCAGTGCCTGGATGAAATGATGTGCTATGCAGAGCTATGCAAAGCAAGCAAAGTTAGAACAACACCTCTGGCAAAAATGGTGTGCGTGCATCTGGGTACAGCACAGACTAACAACAACTGGACCTCATTATTTCGGTCAGGGCAAACGCAGAACGGTGAGGTCTACCATGAGCCCAGCATTTTCCTGCAGTTAACGGGGCACACATTTTTGATGCCACAGACACCCCTACAAAGCAAAAAAAAAAAAAAAAAAAGCAGAACTCATACCTGGCAATTGCCTCACAAGCGAACCATGCGCCTTGAGAAAATGGCCATTTATCAGACACAAATGAGATGTCATAGGTCAGACCGCCACCCTGGCCCCGCTCCCACCACAGGCCTGCTATTTGTCACATCAAATGAGGAAAACAATGGGCACAACACGACTTAGGGAGAGGGGAGCCAAACGCCTTCCCCAATTAGTCAGCTGACGAGCGGACACTAGAGACTGCCTCTGTAGCCTCTACGGTGTCTGCAGCCCCTGGGCGCTAAGAACCAGTGCTGACGCATCTCCCATACTACCTCTGATGTTCCTCCAATTACTAACCACAATACAGAGTATAATTGAAAAAGAAAAAACAATGTCGCAGCAAGGTTTGTTGGCCTGGTATCATGCTTCCGTTGTTCATTGCTTAGTTCCTTTTTCTAAGTCATGCAAATTTGTGCACACAAGCAAATCCATGAAATGAATGGAGTGGTTATTTGAGCATGGAGGGAATGGCAACTAACCGGAGCCTGTGTGTCAATTACTCCTAGTTTTTAAAGGTGTTAAAAGTTAAACTAATTAAAGGGCCTCTTGATGAGATTCAAACAATTAAATGTCAATTGTTGTTATTTGGGGGATATTTTAAGTAATGTCACCTTCAAAACATTCCGGAGAGTAAGCCCCATTGATGCACCATAAGAATGGCAGTCGGATTATAATTATCTGGAAAAACTGTGCACCCTAAATTGGCAACATTATTTCAAAAGTCCTTGGAAGTGAAACAAATGAATTTCTGGGAGAAAATGAGGCAGGGGAGATAAAAAAACAAAACAACGCCCCTGCTATTGATGTGATGTTGAGGCAAGCTTTTATTCCCCTGCAAATCTTCAGATTTTATTGTTTTCCCATTTTCCAAGAATTTCAAGGTTTCCTCAGTTCTCTATGAAGGTGATCTGACTTCTATTAGCTTTAGGGGTGGTGATGAATGGGACGCAGCAAATGGGGGAAAAATCCCTGTGTTTTTCCGAAAAAGGACTGTCAGCCGTTCTTCACAGGATCATTCACAAATCTCCATCATGGTGCCATTACCTCGTCAAAACCCACATAAAACTTTCTCATATCAGGCCCTGACTGAGAGAGCAGCTTTGGAAAGACCTGCCAAATTGAGGTCTATACATCTCTCTCAGCAGTAGGGGGGTGGGTTAATTAAACATTATGATCACAAGAAAGCTTTGTTTTCCAGCTTGAAACGCAAGAGAGGGACCTGTCCTCTTTGACACCTCTCTGAACTCACGGCTATCTGGGAGAGGCAGTTGAGCAGACACACAGAGCACTGACTGACGGTGTGTGTGTATGCGTGTGCGTGTGTTGTGTTGACAATGTATGCTGCAGCAGCACTGTACTTGGCAGCATGCAGACACGACACTTGCCCACGCTCTCACACAGGCTGTCTGGTATGACCACGCTGAACGCTGGAAGGATCCTGTGGGTTTGAATGTCAAATCAGTCAAGGAGTACAAACAGCACAACACACACAAAACCCCACAATTACTTATATTATTGTGTTTTTTTATGCCCTCACGTGCTTGTTTACAACAAATAAAGACAGAAGCATGTGGGTTTGAGGTTGTTGTTTTTTTTTTCAATAGGGAGTCAACTGGATAAAAATCTCATAAAATGACCAAAAAAGACAAAAAAAAACAGCGGGAGCGGAAATAGCTCCCAAAAGTCTGCAGGCAGATGACGCTATTAATCTCAATTTACGGAGCTGGTAAATGCTTGCCGTGGCAACAGGAGGAACCAATAACAGAGTTCATCTCGAAGGAGCGGCCCATGCCGCTATTACAAACTGGATGGCCCGGCGTTCCCAGCCATGCATCAAGATGACAGCAGTCTGTTGACACTGACCTTTCATTGGACTAGCCAAAAGTGAGATGTCAGATGCCATACACCTAAAACTATTGAGGAAAGAGAAATTGATTTCCCCCCCACCCGTTCGCTTCCTACATGCTCTGCTCTCTTCCTGGGCTGGCGAAGAGAAGACAATTAAGAGACTACAGTCGGGGGGCTGAAGGCAATAATATAGATCCTCAAGGTCTAGCACAAGGCATTCCACGGCAACAATCAGATGACAACGACATCTCCCTCGGTTCAAGCTATTGAGTTTGTGAGTCACTGGTCACAATGGAGAAAAATTACGATAAAAGCGCAAGGCACGTCCAGTCAGAATGGTGCTGTAACTGTCTGTCGACACATAATGCACCATAATTTTATTTATTTATCTTCTGTATGACGACGACTGACAAAAAGCTCGAGTCAGCATGGATGAGAGAGGGCACAGGCGTTTGTACGGGTAGCACATTTCATGTTGATGCTCTTGATCTGCGACAGATTGAGTCTGTTTGTTGTCATCGCATCTTTTTTTTTCAAATCACTTTTCCACCCCTCTGTCGCCACATAGGGATAATCACTGCTATCTCGCGCACACAGTTTGTTTCTGTTTACATCCCCGCGCTTGGCCTTTTATGTGCCAGTCGTATTGTGCATATTGATATTTCCCACCAACACAGCCCTTATGAGTTGTCACAGGTTGTGTAACATTCATTCTGGGCTGATATGCTGCCAATTTTCGGGTTTGGCATTGGCCCACGTCGCCCATGGCAAAATAAACATCAAAACCTTGCCATGTGCCGCTTTAAAAACCAAGAGAGATTCAGGAGCAACCTCAGCAGCTCGGTGAAGCCGCGGACGGCACCCAAAAAAGGAGATTTCAGGCGGGGGAAAAAAAACACCACATCAGACAGGCGGCAATGAAAGCGAATCTTGTCTCAAAAGGTTTACCAGCTGTCCTTTTGCCCAGCCACCTAAGGCAGAAATGAAGTTGTCAGTGGCCCAGGAGACGGAGCAGGATTTGTCCTAGACTGAGGGAGGTGGCGTCACTGCCAGGACAGAACTTGACAATTTGAACACAGTCGACTCTCGACTTCTCTGAGGACCAAGGAGACGCAGCCAAAGCTGCGTCATGATAGTCTTTTGTAATATATCAAACTAGTTGATGCCAACACTGATACCACAGTGGCGACAGATGCAGTGCTAAACCATAGCATATCCGTGGTGATTTGAGGACACGGGGAACTCAGATGTGTGTGTGTGTGATCTGTAGAATTCGGTGAGAAAAACAAACAAAAAACAAAGAAAACAAATAATGTGGAAGGTAACTGAACAAATTTGTACACAGTACCTCCGGTGCAGCCGCTGACCTCCATAAAAGGGTTTTTCAAAACCCCATTGCTGAACTATTATCATTGGATGCCCTCCAATGTGATAATGACAATGAATAATTTCTTGTTTACATTCACTCTGACTGCTTAATTTCACCATAGGTGAAACTCATCAGACCCCAAGATGACTCTCTCCTTCCCTCTCTCTCTCTCTCTCTCTCTCTCTCTCTCTCTCTCTCTTTCTCTAAATAAACACAATTGCATCCTTCTACCTTCAGGACTAGCAGTCATACTGCACTCAACAATCCAGTTCTTTTGACATCTGCACTCATGAAGCGAATAAAAATGCATGAGGATGATTACTGCCGAGTGCCAAGGACACATTCCCTGTTTCATTTCTTTCCCTGAATCACACTTTCCGCCCTTACGGCATGCCAGACATGGCATTCTTATTATAAAAACAGAAAAGAAGGCAGTGTATCAAAGGTACGCTACCTCAGCAATGTTTTTCTTTCCCCCTAACAGACAGAGCGTATGTTAGCTTGAGGAATAGCATTTGCATAATACCTTATAATCCTGTGAGCCAGAGAACATCAAGCCCTCAAGCCACCGAGAGGTGGAGACCCAGGAGAGCCATTGAGCCAAAGGTCAGAGGCGGCTTTTAACACTATCTACCACCATCCATCAGTACAGCACAGCATAGCACAGGCAAACTCACTGCCTTAAAGAGTGAAGCGTTTTTCATCACACTGATTTGTGTGTGTGTGTGTGTGTGTAACATGATGCTCACCTGTGAATGTGTACTGAATTCTACGAAAGCGTCACAGAACGCAAGTCAATTCACTTAAGGGAAATATTCTGGTGAGCAGGAGCTGTGTCCTCATTATATTGGTAAACAAGGTTTAGGGTGTCATTTTTACCTGATTAAATTATAAACACACCGATTCACGGCACAGCGGAGCGTGCTGTCTGTTTTCCCAAAACATTTTCCCCTAAACGTCTCTCACCGTCTCTGACATTCAAGTCAACAAATTCACACTTCTCATTCCTTGTGGCAAACACCTTGAGCTGTGTCGTGTCTTTCACACAACAAGGAGAGCGCATATAAAGATTCTCCCCCATTTTTTTGTTTTGTTTTAAAGCTTTCACTTAAAATGATTGAAGACACAACATGCAATTTTCATTTTGCCACGTTCAATCCCTAGCCTCCTAGTATGCACAGGAATGAAGATGGT
The DNA here is from genome assembly GCF_018492685.1 of Alosa sapidissima. NCBI lineage: Eukaryota > Metazoa > Chordata > Actinopteri > Clupeiformes > Clupeidae > Alosa > Alosa sapidissima. The sequence goes on along the minus strand of NC_055959.1, from coordinate 6,969,665 downwards.
GCAGGCAGAAGACAAACATATGGCAATACAGTGAGGAGATAGCGCCACTTTTACAAGATTAAATAGACCACTTTTAATAACATTTTACTCGCGAGGACTAATGTTGCCTTTCAAGCACATTAGCATTTTGATAACCGGCTGAAGACTTCTCTTCCATTTGCGATAAGGAGAGGAAGTGTGGTGCCACAGACAGCATGAAATAATTGGCACACAGCATGTGAAAAGTCAGCATTTAAAAAAGAGGAAAAGAATGGGTGGGAAAGGGGGGGGGGGAAACGTTTTCAGGTGGATGAGAATCCTAAAGAGTGCTGATTCTGGAGTTCAGCAATGGCACGCAAAGGGGAAAAAAAGAAAAAGAAGAAAAAAAAACTCTGGGTTATTTCACCCTTAAAAGTCCAATTCCTCACATTGAGGAAGTAGACCTGCCACTAATTACTGCATGGAGGGGAAACCTGTGAAAAGTCCTGCATCAGCAGTATGTTCTCCATACCCAAGGGCTGACTGAAGTCATGTCGATGGGTACCTTAGCACATTAGCTTTTTTGGACCATCAAATACTACAGTGCAGTGCCTGCAAACACAGCTTCATCATCAGAGGCACTGAGGAGACTTCTGCTAGCAGGGACCAGCCGGTGAGGTGTTGTTCCATGGGAGAAAACAGGATGGCTCCTCATTACAAAAACATCAAAGTACGCGCCCCGAAATCCATCTTTATTAGCATGTCACGCCCGAGAAGAAAAGGTGAGTGGATGAATCATCTGACCTATGAGTGCGTGTCTGGTCCTCGTCCTCACGTGTGCCCCCCCCCCCACACTCTACCCCCCCCCCCCCCCCTCCCCCCACCGCCCCATCACCAGACCCACGGCCGTACCCAGAGGCACGTCATCAATGTGGAGCAAAGCTACGACAAACTCTTGCTGCCGAGATCACTTTGAATTAGCACTTGCCATATCACATGCCAGGTCAAACACCTACTGCTTCATCAACAACAACAACAACAGCAACATCAACAGACAGATATACAGAACCCATTCATGATCTAGTGCAGTGGTTCTCAACCTTTTTTCAGTGATGTACCTCCTGTGAAATATTTTTTTCAGCCAAGTACCCCCTAACCAGCGCAAAGCATTTTTAGTTGAGAAAAAAGTCTGAAAAAAGACTTAAAACAGAGCACTGTGCCATCAGTGTCTAATTTATTAAACTTTGGAACTGATAAACACATACAAAATTCAAACATTTGGAAAAAAAAAAGTTTTTGCATGGATTCTACTTTTTAATGTATATTTTAAAATGTCACGTACCCCCTGGAGTGCCTTCACGTACCCCCAGGGGTACGCGTACCCCCATTTGAGAACCACTGATCTAGTGGGAAAAATGGGAGAGATAAAAGGAACCCGCACCAAGGTATGACCTGTGATTTGTTTATCTTAGCTCTTCTGGGTAAATAATATCCGATAACAATCAGACACATCAAGCCAAGTTGGTATGACAGAATAAACTCTTGACGAAGACAGCACTAAAAAGAGGCCAGTGAAGGGATGTGTGTGTGGTGGGGGGGGGGGGGAGGGTTTGAAGGCTTTAAATCGGATACTGTATGTGCTAAATGCCTGCACAGAGGGCATGACAGTCTGTGAGCAATTAAAGATTCCTAAAAGGTGTTTATCAGGCCAAACAGTCCAGAGATTAAGGGCCAATTATCTAAAGATCTTCTGTCATGGAGGGAGGACAGCAGTCCGCCATTACTGTTTAATAAATTGCCAGACAGACAGTGCAGAGGAAGAAAAAAACTCTCCTGTTCCCACTGGTTGTTAGCATTCTACTGGGATGCATTGGTCTCATGCTATCTACAAGCACTGGTATTGATTACGCTGGAAGACCTTAATAACCCTGGACAATGAGGGACCGGCATAGACGCGCCATTTCTTCTTCAAACTGAAGTTGTAGTTTGCCCTGCGGGATTACACAATAAATCAACTGCCTTATCGGCCAGCTAGCGGCTCCAAGGCTTCTGCATTATAATAATGAAATGCATCAAATCCAAGTGTTTTCAGACCTACACCAAACACAAAGCCACACACACACATACACTCTCTCTCTCTCTCACACACACACACACCTTTGGAAAGGTTGTGTGTGGGGGAAAAATGAAAGAAAATCATGATGCCCATGGATAATTGACACTACCTTTAAGGCACGTCTTTAGTGGGCTCTTTAGTGCTTTCTAATGAAAGCTCCATTGTGGGGGGGGGGGGGGGGTCTCCCAGTTCAGTGTTTCAGACTGACGCATAAAAACCTTCTCAGCATTGACCCTGCAGCACAACTGACAGGGCATAAGCAAGTCATTAGTCATGTGTAAAACTTCTCCAGCCAAGCTCCTTATAAAAAAAAACCCGCCCGAGTCTCATTAAATTCTAATCTTTGTGACGACGATATCATGACACACAAAACTTGACAAAAGCCATTAAATTAAAAAGCCGTTTTTTTTCCTCCCTCTCCCCTCACTCATGTATAAGTAAAGCTCCATGCTGGATTAACCCACATTACGGTCCTCCATAATAACCCATTTCTGCTTTATTCATAAATGTCACTTCCAGGAAGAGTCTTCTCTGCACACACAGAGAAACAGGCCTTAATCCTGACCCCCAAAAATACCGCTGCCGGGGATATATATATATATATTAAAAATATATGACGAAAAAATAGCAGCGTAAACAGTTTTACCAGACTGAATTTCCTTTAAATGTTCTTATTCGTGCCATCTGGGTGGCTCGGCCCTCTCTCTAAATTCAAATGTTCGGTTGGCCCACAGGAGTGCAAATCAACTGATAGCTGGTGAAGAGGCCTGCTGAAAAAAAAAAAGGAATCGCATTTGAAACACTGACGGCGGGTGGGGTGGCAGAGCTGGTGGGTGAGAAAGGAGGACAAAAAAAGAAAAAAGAAAAGCCTGGGCGCGGGAGCGAGAGAGAAAAATGGTTCCGGAGCAGTGAGCACGGGTGCAAGGCACTTCAGCCTTCCGTGATAAAAAATGGCATGTGCTCGGCCCCGCATCATGGTTGAATTCACAAGAACCATATTAAAATTATGATAAACACATTGTGGGCTGATTGTGCCCTTGCTCCTAGTGGTGACTAGGACCGTCTGCACTGATCATCCGTATGGATGAGTGCGTTTCAATTCATCAAACTATTACTCTATATTTGCAGACTTAAATGTCTTCCAATTTCCTACTCAAACAATGGGAGTGCAGAATTTCTTTGGTACATGCCTTACAATAAGCATATCTGTCAGCTGTTATGCAAGGCCAGCAATGTGGTGGGCTCTCAGTGTAAATATTAAGCAATAACAATTGCACACGTCCGGTCTGCTTTCAAGGGGCTTCTGTGTAAATTTCAGCTGATTGCAATCGACTGAGAGGCTGAGATATTATGATCATTATCACTTGTAAAATTATGCACAATCAACCTCTTGCCAAGACTCTCCAGTCTAGCCAATCCAACAAAACAAACGTAAATATTGTGTTGATGGAGCTACTCTAAGGTGCCGAGCTACAGATGCATACAAAAAGAAGGGGAAAATACACATGATTGTATACTGCACACTTCCAAGAGATAGCACAGCCATTTTATGGCAAGACGATGCACGGCTCATGATTCATAGACATGTTAAAGGGCAACATAAGCTGTCACCGTACAACAAACATTAATCTCAGTGTCACACTAGCATCACATGCAGAAGGAGAGTGTAACTGGGCTCTGAGTCACAGAATGTCCAGGGCAAGCAAGTTTACACTCACGAAATAAAGAGTGTGTGTGTGTGTTTCCTTTTTACTTTGAGCCCTTTCCTTCAGCATCAATTCTAGATGGCACACAAAAGATAAAATAACAAGACGAACTTAATTGTCTCATACAGTGATTTGGCCTCTTCCCATGTGGCATCTACACACGCAGATACACTGGACAACAAAGATGAGTTATATATCAAATAAAACATACACAGAGTGATGACAGACAGAACAGAGCAATGTGTGTGTGTGTGTGTGTGTGTGTGTGTGTGTGTGTGTGTGTGAAAGAAAAAGTGTGTGTGTGAGACTTGTCTTTGAGCACAGAATTCATAACGTCAAGCTCCTGGTTTCCTCCGACATATTGTTGTACCAAGGCTGCTGGCACACGTTCTGCCATTAGTTGGCATTGTGTGCCGACCGGGCTGCCTGAGCTCCATTTGTTCAAAAGCCCCATTGGCATTTTGTTGAGTTGTCTTCTGGGGCTCAGCTGTTATTTCCTATGCAAGCGGCCCTCAGTGGCCAGTCATGTTTTTAATCATTGACAGGCTAAAAAGGGGAATATCTGATGTCGTCCCATCTCGACCCAACCACTCAGAGATGTTGAATGGTCTACAGTAGACACACAATGGTGTTGCCAAACATAGAGTGACCATTTTCTGTATGTACGATTGGACATGAACGCATGCCACACTGTCATCACTTTGCCGGATCTAGCACAGAAATATGCACATGCAGGTCCATCTTGTGATGGGTGACATGAAAGGCTGAAAAACATCACTTATGTGCAACAGCAGCTATTAGCTCACATTCAATCCATGGCTCAATGAATGGGATAAGACTAATGTACATTCGCACCACTGCATGCCTGTATTATATGCATGCCTATATTCAATTGTCAGAGGAGTGTAAACATAATTTTCGTAACATTTCCTTACATGTGAATGTCATGGAAGAGCACCTAGGCAGTAAGGTATGACACTACTCTGTGCCAGTAGAGGTTTTCAAACGCAGTCTTAAGAAGGCTGGCAAAACCCTTCCTCTCCGCAGAGATTGGGAAGCATCAGTGATCAGCTGGGTGTTTTTTTCCCTAAAGCAGTGCACACTGTAGAACAGCAACAGCTGCTGGAGCTAGACTGAAAGAGGTAAATAGTGTTTGCATTGCTCCTGTTACCCCTGGTACATCCGTTGATGTATTTCAGGCGCAGAGTCACAGATATATGTAATGTTATCTGCTTGAGTCAGGTTAAGACCTCTCTCTCTGAAAATTGCTACAAATAAACCAATGGCTTGTAAAAATCGCTAGCAGCCAGCTACCTCTCATGTGCACGGCAATTTCCAGGTCCAGGACAGTCCAAAGATTTGTATTAGGGCTGCACAATGTGACTCATCTTTTTTTAGATAAGAAAGCAGCCTGACCTCTTTGATTTACATTCAAATCATGAGGCTTGATTTTAAAGTGCAAGTCCTGTCACTAAAGTCTCTCTTCAACTTTAGACAGACACCATGGTATGTTAAGTAGTCCTGAGTGAATATCATAGCGGTCATCTTATCAATCTGCGCACAACAGGGGCCCTCAAAGTTTTTCAAATTATACACAGCGAGCTCCACAAAAAAGGTAAACGATGCCCAGCATGACATCTAATTACCAACTGGGCACCTAAAAAAGGATAAATGAAAGCTATTGGCATGTGGTGCAATGCACGTGAAGCAAAGTCAAACAAGTGCACTCATACAACACATTTAAAGGCCCTTGGTTAAGACAAAATCTTAACTTTTGATTACTGCAGTTGCATTGAGCCATTCATAGAAATGAGGGGATTAAAAATAAATGTAAAATGTCAACTTCAAAAAACTCAGAGGAAAAAATGATGAACCCACAACATTTCACAGTTTGTATGAAGGACAATGAAGCCTCAATTGCAGCCTACTTTGTACAATAGGCTACAATATTACTATCTGTAGGCTATTTTGGAAGTTGCAGAGCATTTTAATGAACTCGTTTGGGTTCTCGGTACAGTGTCTAACAGCTATAATCATGTAACAAATAGATTATTCAGAGCAGCCAACAATAGCCATTCACCAACAGTACAACAGCCTGGGCAAGTTAGACAGCTTTTGCTAACAACTTATTCCCAGTTCAGAGTCATTAAAGAGAAAATTTGTCTTCTTGACGCATTTACAGTAGCCTACATTTCTGAATGTAAAGCTAGGTGTTATGATATCCTGTGCCCGGTGATTTTAAGCATGTTGGTGTGCCATGCTTCACTTGCACTGTGAAGAGAAACTGGGTAAGTGAGTAAAAAACCCATGGTCGTAGCGACAGTGTCTGTAAGAGAAAGCATAGCGTTGTCTAGATTGTGCTTTTGATCATTGGCTATTGGAGCGATTCATGGGGGCTCAAATTGACCTCGCACAAGACAGAGCGTGGGTTAACTTTTAATAAAATATATTTTGTCAACATAAGAGAGAATACGAGGAGTATCAAACGAAAGCATCTGCAAAACCTTGATGATCCTCCAACGACACACGAACTACTATGCATTCCGTGAGGTACCGTTTCCTTATTGTTTTATCACGGTCAAAGCACAGTGCTAACGACACTAACTTTGGAAATTATAAATGACGACAAAAGGTCATTCCGATGCTTGTATAGGAGAGGTAGTGAGTTACAAAAATCACTGATAACCAATAGGACTATTTAATCTACACCTTGAAGCAACTCCTTAAGCAGCATGCCTGCCGACTATATATTTTCCGTGGAGGAAGCCAAATACACAGCATTCAGAAAGCAGCACCTGTCTTTGAAGTGATTCACAAAACGCCACTTCCCCTAGCCTACCTTCCAACAAAAATAAATTCCTTCAGGCGCACCACAGCAGCCACATAAACCACATGCACAACAAATACACGACATTATTTCTTGGCACTAACCTTAGATGCTGCTTCAGAAAAAATAATAAAAGAGAGCTTGGATCGCTGTAGAGAGAAGGTGTCTGCTGAAGATGTACCAGCCGCGCACTGAGAGCATCCCACGTTCACGTTTAAATTCCTCCTCTAACAATCCCGCTCGTTTCCCCCCTCTGCCCGGCTCGAGTGTCTTACCTGAAGGGCATCTCCCACGACTGCAATTAGCTGCCAAGATTTCATTGTGGTCGGGCAGCGAAAAAGCAAGAAAAAAGTGCCTCCTGGTTCTCAGCGGAGGTAAACTGATTGCGCGGAGAAGAGGCAGAGCGAGCGATAGAGACAGCGCGAGTGGTAGCCACTGGACCGTATCCACGTGCTGCCAATGGAAATGACTGCATCTGTCACTCCACGCGCCTGTCCGGTTATTGTGCTATGGTCACCTCTGTCCGCTCGGAGGTGTCCACCTTTGACACCGACCATTGCAGGAGGGTACCAAATTCAGACCGCAAAATGCAAGCATTAAGGCCTGGTCTAACAAAAACTTCAGGGCTCCTGAAAAGGTTTTAACAACTGACCAACAGTAATAATTCATGAAGTTGCCTATGGCTTTGTTTTGATTTAATATGTATCTTAGAACTAAGGCAGATGAAGAATGATCCTGAGGGGGATACTGCACTCCTCTGTGCAAGGTTTAACAAAAAAACCTGCTATGACACAGTGGAGTGTGTCACTCTTCTTTACCTAAGCTGTACCCTCAATGTAAATGAAAAAACTGCTGACTGCAGCTAAATAGAACCAGCACAAGCCATATTAGTAAAGGGATACAGGCATTTCACAGCAGATTGCATTCATCTGCGCATATCCAACGGGAAATCTGAGCTCTGAGGTTCTTTTGTTGCTGCCTGTTCAATGTGCCGTGCACCTGAGAACCCATTTATCCTTCCCTCTTTACCCCCCCCCCCCCCCCTGTGTCTTATCATCCATAGCCTTGGACCTCTAATATATTGGAGTAGGAAGTTACAGCAGGGCACTATCATACCACAGTATCCATCAGAGACAAAAGCCTTAGCTTACTGCCTGGCCTGAACTTTCCACCCACCCCACCCCACCCTCCCACTGCTGACATGACGGCATTAGCCGACAGAAAGGTCCTTGGCAACTGTGACACCTGACAACGACATGACAAGAAAATATCTCCTTCTTTTTTTTGGCGCTCAAGCAGCAGGGGACTGTAGTGCAGATCAGTGTGATAGCAGACCAGCAGCGCAAAAACCCCCAGTGACAGTCTACATAAATTGGGTTAGCAGAAGCCCCCACAGAGCAGCGTCAGGCTGGGGGACTAAAGGGACTTGTCATCGATGACCTCTGCGTTACTACCTCCCCGCTGGTCTGAAGTGCCGTGAGACATGATGTTTAATATGTATTCCATCCTGCCCTGACATTCCAATTTCTTAGCACTCTGCGATGTTTATTAGCGGAGTTTATGCATGCGTTTTAAATTAACGCTCTGCTCTTTGCCATTCTGCCCCCCCCCCCCCACACTTCCTCCTCCTCTTAATTCAAAACTGCCATCAGAATCTGTGAATCTGACACATGAGTGGCATTTATAACACAAGGGTCCGAGACTCTGGACACTCCATGCCGTCACAGGAGCAGATGTTTCACCATAAATCCAAGTCATTTATAATCACAGATGGCAAGCACTGCCAAGACACCAGTCCTCCCCTGCTTATGTTATTCGGCCGAGTTGGTTCCAACCTTCCTTAAAAAAACTCATCCGCCTCCCCAAGCGAATCATGTGTCTCCTTTGCCCTGTAGGGCTCTTTTTTTCGCTGTCAGTGGCACTGTGCAGATTATTATTCCCCTTTTGCCTTACATACATCTTGTAACAAATTGGGGCACCTTGTAGGGTCCCGGAGAACAAGCTGACACACTCGCAGACAGCGAGGAGGTGTGAAGGGAAGCGAGCGAAAGAAGAGAGCCAGAGAGAAGGAGGAGAGGAGGAGAGAGAGAGAGACAGTAAGGACAGTGTCACAGGAAGAGAGAGAAAGAGAGAAAGAGAGACAGCCCTCACATGTTCCTGAGATTAGAGATTCCACCCTAGGCTGGGCACATTTATGGTTATTTATGTTCCCTCCAACACAATATCCATAATGGTCTGCTATTTATACTGCTCTCTCTCCACAGGAGCACCGTCACCCCCCCTACCCCACACCACCCCCTATACATTTACACAAATTAAAATTGGCAACGAGTCATTTGTTTCCATGGTGTCATCTCCCCTCCAACCTGAGCCACTAATGGGATTATTCATTTTCAGATTTTTATGAACACATGCTGGGTCGTCGGCAGGGGTGTCAATTCATTGATGAATTCTTATGGCTAGCTCTGGTGACACCTGGTCTGAGGTTAAATTGAATTTCTAGACAAATTGTCTGACATCCCAGCTGACAAATAAAGTCCCCGCAAAAGAACGAAAGGAGGGGAGGGAAAAGAAAAAAAAAGTGTGTGTGTTGAAGACTCAGGAAAGACACGTGATGTGACGTGACATGAAGTGATGCAGCTGATGCAGTTGGTATTCATGGCATTGAGCGGAAGGCCCACACTGTGGATAGCACATGCAGTGTGTGTTTGTGTGTGTGTGTGTTTGTGTGTGTGTGTGGTGTCAAGGACAATTCACACACAGCGAGTCGATGGAATCTAGGCCATTGGCTAAAAGAGTGGCAAGCGGTCGCCTCAAATTGCCATTATTGAATATGCTGTTCTTTATGCTCCTGTGATAAGGACTGTATTAGAGAGAAGGTGAGTCCAATCTGGAGGAGAGACTTCCGAGAAGGTGTTGGGATTTTCATTTCATTTCCGTAATTTGTTCCCATTATGGCTAACAGCTTTACCTTTGTGACCAGGCCATCTAATCAGTTAAGCAATAATTGTAGCTGTGACATGTTGAATGATGAGAAAGGCTGGTGCTGGTCGCTCACACGCACGCAGGAAGGCAGGCAGGCCGGCCCCGGGAACGTTCAAGAGGAATTCTGTCTCGCTTCCGTTCCTGCTTCTGGCTGCAGCAAGAAGCCACGCTTGGCTCTGCGACCGAGAATGAGAACTGTGAGTGTTATTTATTCATTCTTTGTGCTGGTAATTACGCCTCATGGTGTTATTGTTTGTTTTAATTTGAATTCATTTGAGGGATAGGCACCTTTTTTTCTTTTTCTCCGGAAGTGCACCACTTATTCCCTAAGCACATTTCACTTTGTGGCTGCAGCAACTTCTATTCGACTGGAAACTTGGGGCCAAATGTCTTCTCTACAGTGTGGTGAAAGAGTGAGTCAATACCAAGACTAGGAATGTAGAGAAGAAACTCAATATATATTCAAATGTTAACAGCAATGCAATTTTGAAGTATCCGACCAGGCTATTATCTTACCATAATCTCATCTGGTTTTGGTTATTGCTTCCATTTATTATTGTGCCGTCTTCTCTGATTCAGTTTGCTTCATTTTATCCTTTGATTTACTTATAACAACTTTAAAGTGTGTAACAATTGCTTTGGCAGGCAGAGTTGGAACATGCGGGCTTCTCTTGAATCTCGTCTTGACTGAGATTCTAATTGAACTGGGTGGGAGACAGAAGGGGGGGGTGTAGAAAGAAAAAGTAGCTGAGGGGGGGTGGTAAAGAGGGGAGGGAAGAAAACAGAGAGATAGTGAGGATGGAAGGAGACAGGAAAAGGGAGACATGGCTTGGGGAAAAGAGAGATTTTTATCTCACTGTTCCATAATGGTCTGAAGTTACAACTGAACACCCCCTCTCCTCTCCTCCATGTCCAACGCCCAACATGTACAGTGTAGCGCAGCTCCTGTGAGCATTAAGATTGCTATCTGCCACAGATGAAGGCTTATCTAATCGATCCAATACTTCATGATTTAAATTAATGAGCTAAGTGGAGGCGTGACGGGAACAGCACATTTCCGCTTTTGTTGCCGAATCTTTCACAACCCTGTGCAATTTTGTTAAAACATAGATCAGTGATACCGACCAAAGCGCACCTCTGGGAGGGAGGAGCGACTAATCAACATGCAGCAGGGTCTTTCTTCCAGAGGTGGGAGTAAGTCACACATGTGCAAGTCACAAGCAAGTCTCAAGTCTTAACCTTCAAGTCTCAAGCAAGTCCAAGTCATTTTTTGTGACGATCAAGCAAGTCAAGTCAAGTCATAGCTTGGGTCAAGCAAGTCAAGTCAAGTCATAGCTTGGGTCAAGCAATCAAGTCAAGTCATAGCTTGGGTCAAGCAAGTCAAGTCAAGTCATAGCCAAATCATACAAATTCATGATGATTTACCCACGTTTTCATTTTAAAATAAGCTACAGTAGGCTTGTTATGAACTGCTGGAGTTTTATTTGTAACAAACAAATAGATTCATTCAAGCCACATACATCTGAATTAGATGAAATGTATACGAATAAAAATAAATGTATTTCAAGTAGACTTATTATAAAATATTATATGATAATATAGGAATATGATACCTATTATTGTCTCAATATGTCTCAAATATTAGGTAAGCTACATCAAATCATGAAAATATATTCAAAGAGTTCAAGTTATACATGGCATCTCCAGGGACCCAATAATGTTGAAAAAGTGAACTAATCAATTAATCAAACGCTGCCGCTGACGTCACTGCCAAACTTTGACAAGCGCGACGGCGCAATGGGTTTTAGTAGGGTTTGGATGTCAATGCTGTATCATATTATACATAACATGTGAAGTAAGGTACTTTTCTATGCTGATTGCTGGCAGTTAGCCAGGCCTACTGACTGTTGTTACTACTAGGCTGTAACGTATGGAACAGGGACGTGTTTAAGAGGGAGGGAGAAACAGAGGCGCTTACTTTAGGTTATATTGGCAACATTTTCGCTATCACGATTAAACTTAGACAAGAAAATGTTTCACTTTGCCATTTCACACATAACCTACTATCGTGTTAACTAAAAAGCATAACAGATTCAAAGCCAACTCTTAACTTAACTTGCCTAACTTGCCTTAAATTTGACATTAGGTTTCTAACACGACTAACCTCTGACGGATGAAAATCGACGTGGTGGTGGTTATGTCGCTAATTTGCACACTTGTAGACTGCTGTTCGTTTCTCCTTTGAGCTGTCAGATAAATTATCTGTGTAGCCAAGCATTATTATGTTTTGTAGAGTGTAGAGCCTTCCATATTTGCAAGTTAGCCTACCTCAGTCTATCTCATTTGATCTGGCACTTGCTGTTGGTCTGTCACGTCACTTGGTAACAATGACAGGTTCGCTTACGTGACGCATGCAATAGCACCTAAGCAGATTTTCTAAAATCGTAAAGTTTAACTCCTTAATATCTATGAAAAAAATAAAAAAAGTCAAGTCATTTCAAGTCATTTGTCTCAAGTCTCAAGTCATGAATAGCAAGTCAAAGTCAAGTCAAGTCTTTTATACATGTTGATCAAGCAAGTGTTAAATGTGACTCGAGTCAAGTCATGTGACTCGAGTCCCCCATGTCTGCTTTCTTCTCATTCCTCTCCTGGACCTAGGAGTTTTACGTTGAGATTCAGGATGTCAAAGGCTATGAAGCGACAAAAACAGCACAGGGGGCTGACACCAGTGGTCTAGGTCCATGCTTACTGGTGGTGGCATAGTGACTAGGGAGTTGGGCTAGCACGCATTTGCCAGAAAAGTTGAGGGTTCAATTCCCGACTGCCAGTGTTGTGCCCTTCAGCAAGGCACTTAACCGAGAGTTCCTCAGGAAGCTGACCCTTGCGAGAATTGACGTAGGTCACTTTGGATAAAAGCATTAACCATATGCATAAGTAAGTAGGTGAGGTGTATTGTGTGCTCATAAAAGTGGCTCCTTACCATCCTCTAGCTGCCTGTTCTGTTTGTGTGCTTTTTTTTTGTGACATGCTTTTTTTTATTTTCAATCAATAAAAAACACATATCATACACAGAGAGCATACGGATGCTGTGTGTGTGCTTTGAAAATAACTGTTAAAGGAGAATGGCAGCAATTTTTCACAGCCCGACCAATCAGTCCACACTTTGCTTTAGTAACATGCAAGGGAGGGAGTGTAATTTGATTGGTTGTTGAGCTCAAACATAAACAACTTTCCACCAGAATGACAAACTATGGCTTTTAAAGGAGAACTCCGGTGTGATATTGACCTAAAGTGTGTTGAAACATGAAACCGAGTGTGAACGTACGTCTCATAGCCCATCTCGGCTTGTCCCCTGCACTCCAAAATCTGGCGCTAGTTAGCCGATGCTACCAACAGCTTTTTCAATGGTGGTGCTTCGGCATCGGGCTAGCCATTCAAATAAATCACTGTTTTACACCATTTACGAGTCTCAATGTATCTCCACACTTCATTGGTAGACTTCCGAGGGCCCTGACAATTAAAACGAGACATTGAGAACTTTGAAAAAGCACTGGTAGTTTACTTACAAGATGATTTATACAGACAGTATCTTCACGAAGTTTAGCGTTTGCAGCCATCTTGAATTTAGTCACGATAAGTCGAGCGACGAGTAAGAATGAACAGGTATGATAAGGGATCAGATTCCAAAAATAATTCCGTGGAAATGCATGGATTCCAGTTGCTGCTACTGGAAGAAACTGGAATCCATGCATTTCCACTGAATTATTTTTGTGTGGAGATACATTGAGCCTCGTAAATGGTGTAAAACAGTGATTTATTTGCATGGCTAGCCCGATGCCGAAGCACCACCATTGAAAAAGCTGGTAGAGGCAGGGAGAGGAGGTTGGTAGCATCGGCTAACTAGTGCCAAATTTTGGAGTGCAGGGGACAAGCCGAGATGGGCTATGAGACATACGTTCACACTCGGGATCATGTTTCAACACACTTTAGGTCAATATCACACCGGAATTCTCCTTTAACACCACAGCAGGGAGTCAGGTACATTTTCCCAGATTCAGATACACCTTTCCAAATCTAGATTCTCTGTTGTATTCAGGAGATTCGCAGAATAACAAAAGGTGATCAATGGAACTCTTGAATTATAGCTCAAGGCCACACGGTAACTCATATAAACACACGTGTTTCCCTACTTGTGTTGGTGGAGATAATATATATATAATATGAGATAACCATAGTCAGTGTTAAAGCTAGCATCATGCCCATGGAGTAAAACAGCCCATCACCATGCAGTTCACCTCAAGCATAAATAGAGTATGCTTATCAAATCATGTGAACGACTGCCATTGGTCAAAGTGAATATCTAATATCCACACACAACTCCTGCGACGCTCGTCCAGCGGCTAATTTGGAGATGCTTTGAGAGCACTGAGACTGTCAGGCATCGCGAGAACAATTGGATTTTTGATTACACAGCACTGTGCACATCTGATATGCCAAAAATACCCTCTCCCTCCACACACACACACACACACACACACAAGAATAATCAGAGCCCACACAAGTGAGGGCTGGAGCCTCCATCAGTGGGACCAGTGTGGAAGGCAGACCGACAGACAGCAGGCGTCTTGCTCGTCCTCGGCGGCCTACTCTAGGGGCCGGACTCTCCACACAGTGTGGAGGGTGGCTGGGTCCGGCCCTATCATTATCTTCCAGCGAGTTTATTACATTTAATAGAGCCTCCCTCTGTCCCTGCTCAGATAACCCACGTTTAAGAGCCAGGTCGATTCAGCTGCTCCCTCTCTCTCTCCCTCTCTCTCCCTCTCTGTCTCTCCTTTCTTTTTTTTAAAAGGTCCAAATGGCTAAGCCAGTGAATTTTCTTTTGTTGAAAGTGGTTCGACTCTTTCTCTCTGCGGAAACAAAGGTTTGACATTGCACATTATAAAAAATACTACAATTAGACTCCTCTGACCCTCCTGGCAAACTAGAGGGAGAGAGACTAAGCGCTGGGACAAACCTGAGGAGGGCAGAGGTAGACAGACAAAGAGGAAAAATGGGGAAAGTGAGGCTCAGAGTGCACACGAGAGATAGACAGTTACAAAGTCAGATAGACAGATACATAGACAGTTACAAAGACAGACAGACACATAGACATTTACAAAGACAGACAGACAGACAGACACATAGACAGTTACAAAGACAGACAGACAGACAGAGACACAAATACACATAGACAGTTACAAAGTCAGTCAGATAGACAGACACAGAAACGGACAGTACAAACACAGAGACAGTCACAAAGAAAGACAGACAGACACAGTCACAAAGTCAGACAGACATACCACGTATGAGTCCTAAGAAGAATCCAGCTGCCAAATGCTTGAAGACTCCACTTAATAATTTGGCAAACCCTTTTCCCCAAACTATTATAAAAGTCTAGCAGTGGGCATATTAAAGCAGTAGGATGCAATAATGCAGTGGTAAATTATGCATAGTCTGTTATACGTACTACTCTATGATAAACAACCCTCATGAAATATTTAACCAGCTCCAGCCAGACACTCGCCTCCCTATTCTTCTTCACAAATAACTCCCACTTCCTGTGGAGGCAAAGGCAACCCCTAGCACAACATTTGTCACCTGGAACATGCTGCCTAAAGAGAAACGAATGAAGAGAAGGAGAGAATTGAGAGAGAGAGATGAAGTGAGAGAAAGAGAGAGATGGAGAGAGAATCTCTAAGAGAGTAGGACAGAGGGTGAAAGAGAGTGAAAGAAAAGCACAGTGCTAAATGTTTTGCTTCAAAATTCATAAAGCGCATTACTGAATGAGATGGAGCGTGAAAGGATTCCATCCACTGAACACACACACACACACACACACACACACACAGAGAGAGACACACATACACACTCATAGGCTACACTGGCTCAGAGCATGCAGAGGCCTGACTGCTGTTATGTGCCCTCATTTAATTGCATGTTTCCATGGTTACTGGCACACTGGAAAAAAAGACAACAAACAGAAAAACAACAACACTATAAGCAATAAAACTATAAATATGAAGGCCTGAATCATAGCACAGACATCAAAAACAAAATAACACAAAGTAAAGAAACCTTGGGGGAAAAAAAGTTGTCTGCTTTTGAAATTGAAGACAGGATGTGTTGACAATTAAGAGTCAAAGGATTGTTTTTTTTCTTCTTCTTTTTGCAGGAAAACTTGGCTTAGTCACCAAGGAGACTAGTTATATTTTTAGTTGCATCGCCTCTGGTGTTTTACAAACATGTTCCTTCTGAAACCAATTTTCTCGTTCAGAAATCCTGGCAGGTCAGTGTCGTTCAGCCGGTGGTGAATCACAACTGCGGCAGCGTCAACCACGGCCCCAGCCATGGAGAATTACATCTCACCGGTCAAACCGCAGAGCGAACTTAAGATCTCACTGCGCTGAGCAAGCTTTTCATATCTGAACACCCCCCCTCACACACAGACACACACCCCAGTGAGCCTCACAACAACACAGCACAGCACAACACAGCGCCCTAGCTCAATTCACTGTTTACTCTGCTTACGGCTCTGGCAAAATATGGCATTAACGTCCACACATACTGACAACGGTGCATTTCATTTCCACTTTCTATTTTTTTAATTCCTCCTTTGCCTTTTTTATTTTTTGGAAAGACATGAAAACGTGGCCCAGATGCGCTGGCTAGGCCTTGGTGCTGCTGCTGCTGCTGGGGGGGGGGGGGGCAGGGAGAGGAGAAAAGAGGCTGCCTTGGCTCTGCGTTCAAACAGCACACTCTGAGGCTACTCCAAGCTGTCAGGTAGAGATGGCTCCAGTGTAAGATGTCAAAGTCACGTCACGTGACCTGAGGCGATGCCATTGGCTGAGCCGCGGGAAGTGCTGACCATAGAATAAATGATGAGCAGCAGTGATTCTCGCCGTCAGATGAATGGATTCATTGCTCTGAGCTACCCCCCCCTCTCTGTCTCTCCCTTCCGTTCCTCCTGCTCCCTCTCATCACATCCATCTTTTGTCTCTGAAGACTTTGCTCTATGAAGTGCACACCTCCAAACATAATGTCAAAGACAATACCCCTGTCACCGGCCTGCCATCTGTCTCATATTTACACAGAGCCTGCAAGGGGACCCACGGAAGCAGGTACATCCCTCCACCACCACCCACCCACCAGCGTCAATAAACAACTCATAATCAGAGGCTTTTACAGAAAACAGGGACATAATAGTCGGGGCAGGTTCATTAATGTTTATGGATTATGTTTACTTTACTTACTGCCAATTTAAATGAAGGCTATCCATTTTAAATGCAAATAAGGCCCCCATCATGAGTGTAAATTCTTGAACGGTAATACTAGTTCAGTGCATGGCATCTCTGAAAAAGATGTGTCAGAATGGCTGATTGTGATCTGCATTCTAAATAAACAGAAAGGTTATGGAAAGATGGAGCAGAATAGAAATGAAGATTAGGTGCATCTGAAGGTACTTCAGTCACACCCCCCTCCACCCCCCAAACTCACTCACTCTTTCTCTCTCTCTGTCTCTCTCTCCACGAGCCCCACTTACTCTGAGATATTGACAGCGATCATTTTTTCTCGCTTCAATTTTAACAAGCTGTCTGTGGGAGAGTCGGGGGGAAAAAAATACACGTCATAACCACATGCGACACATAGAACGCAGCAGACAATGTGTCTGCCCTTAAAAGCTTTCTAATAAAACCCCCCTTTGTAGGGAGCCTGGGCTACAGCCAGAGACAGAGGAACCGGAAAAAAAGAAAACTGACTCAAGGCCAAGGTCAAGCCTAGAGTCCGTAACTCAATTATCTGTTGGTGGAGATACAATCAGGGAGAGACAAGCAGTTATTAGGGGTTTCCGCGTACAGGAGAGAACGAGTCAATCCATCTGGTGACAGTACAATTCTTCGAGCAGGGATCAGCTTCACTCGTGAGCCGCTATGATGGGCAGTTTGCTGGAATAGGGCACCGAGACACCACGGCTTCTCCAACAAGAGTGCAGTTATGGGATTGACCATCTCAAGTAAACATTTCTGGATCATGGGAAATAGTAGCCAGGCTGACACCAGAACAATTTTCAATTGAGATTGAGAATTGGTCTGGGGACCCATCATTTACTTTGGATTTCCAAGGGATGTGACCAGCAGTAAAATTAAACTCAAATTGGTACATTAAAGGTTTACATCAAAATCTTTTTGGAGATACAGCAGACACGTGTGCAGCCATATGAAGTGTCAAACTGCATTGCTAACCATGCTCTTTTGTCTATCATCATATAAACCCTGCCCCGCAAGGTTGTGATTGGTTTCTGGGTTTTTAGTGTGTAGGAAGCGGGCTTGAACAGGAAGATAGCCTGGCGGATCTGCAAAGCAAATTCAGATGCACTCACAGATTTGTCTGGGTTCACCGAGGCTGGCAGGCAATTGAATGGAACTGGCAGGAGAAAGTGGAAGATTGCTTAGATGATGTTGAGTTTGTTATGTTATGTATTATTATATCTACACACAGAAATTCTCTCTTCATTGTTCAAACCAGCAGAGTATGTGTGTTGATAAGTGTTAGAGATATGTGGGCTCATTTAAACTGAACAGTTTCTCACGGTTTTGTTGCAGGAGATGCAGCTCAATAATAATCTAATCATATTTACAAGACAAAAGAGTTGATCCTTGTGTTTCCAAAACAAAATCATTGTTTATTCAACTTGAGATGTAATCTAGACTAAAGTGTTTTCTTAGGATATTTAAAGTTGTTCTCAGAATAGAAACACAATATTAAAGAACCAAAGACTGCCAATGATCACTGAATTGCCACATCTAACATGTCACATTTCAAAGAACTTATAGAAGATATATTTGGAGCATTCCCTTGTGTATATTTTCCTGGACATGAAAAGAAAGCTCTCCTCGGTGTTAAGAAATCATTGTTTTGGACAGCCTGATGAATTTGTTGAGCAGTCATTGCGGTTTAAACTGGAGAATGCACTGACCCGGAGACTAAGGAATTGGGCCGGGCCCACATAAATTTGCATCTGCGAGCGAAAAGCAATCAATCGTGTCAATGGCCCTCTTGTCACTACGCAGGTAGAGCCCACCACCACCGCAACAACAACAACAACATCCACCACTTTCCTTTCTCCTCTCCCCATTCCCTCCCTGAAACGCACTTATTTGGTAAGATCAAGGTCACTGGCTTTCTATTTATTCTATATTAGAAGGCCATTGTCAGGGTGTCTTGGACCTTCCCAACTCCCAACTGATGCATAATGACCCGACTAGTCTTCGTGGTGGGAGAGCAAGCGCCAAACCAAATTGCCTTGTTGACACGGCTTGCGCAAACGCTTAAATTGCAGTGGACAGATAGGACACTGGTCCTTGGTGGACACAATTAGCAGTGTGGGGGCATTGCTTCCTTTTCCGAAGCCCCCAAAAGAACACTCCGTCCTTCCGCTCAGGGATGACTTATCAGGCTGTGGTGCCTGCGGGCTACTGATAAGGACAATCAAGCCAGATGTGGCACACTGGAACGTACTTCATTCATCTCCAGCGGGAGCCTTCTTCCCTCCTCCTCCTTCTCCTCTCTGTCTCTCTCCTTCTCCATCACAGCAGCTTTATCTCCTCTGCACACCCCCCCTACACACACACACACACACACACACACACCCCCTACACACACACACACACACACACACAAACTTCACCATCCCTCTGGCTCTGTCAATATTCTGCAAATATGGCCGCCGTTTGGGTATGTAACAAAAA
Organism: Alosa sapidissima; assembly: GCF_018492685.1. NCBI lineage: Eukaryota > Metazoa > Chordata > Actinopteri > Clupeiformes > Clupeidae > Alosa > Alosa sapidissima. The sequence goes on along the minus strand of NC_055959.1, from coordinate 6,950,288 downwards.
CGATCGGCATCAAAATGCAAACTGCGCGTAGAACCCCCCCCCCCCCCCCCCTCCTCCTCCCAAACCAGAGGTAATCAGAAGGGACTGTGTGTTGGTGCGAGGCAAACACAGTCATGGATCTTCATGGAGGAAGATCCTCACAAAGTGCTGATACAAAACGATGAGGAGTTAGAGTAGACGGCTGGAGGAATAACAACAGTAGACTAGACGCGTATGAGAGAAGCTAGATAGACAAAGCTATGCAACAGAGCAAGGGATAGAGAGAATGGATGGATTGAGACAAAGAGAGAGAGAGAGGAGAGAGAGAGAGAGAGAGAGAGAGGGCAAAACTGATTTCTTGAACATAGATGGACGCGCCCCTTTGTGCTGCCGTGGTGATGTGATGTCAACAATGCCTGAGCTTCTCTCTGGCAGGTGAAGATGACAACGCAAACATTATGCCCGTTCGCCTGCAGGCAAGCACACTCTTGCATCTCCCTTCAAACACACACACACCGCTCAAACATAAAGAGGAAAACAAGGGCAATGTCAACACACATCCTCAACTGCCATGTACTGCTTTCCATCAGTATGATGTTTGCTTCAGAGAGTGCTTCTTTGCCAACAATGTGCTTATGGGCAAAAAATAGAGTGATTTTTTTACGTGATTACCGTCAAATATGCCAATCAGAGCCAGAACAAAGCGACAGGTACAACAGCTAATAAACCAGAGAGCTGAGACCTCCTTGCAGCATGTAAACAAAATCAAAAAGCTAAACAAATAAGAGGGGGGGGGATCCTTTTTAACAGTGAATACTTCAATCTTCATAGGCCTCCTGCTGTGGTTTTGAAATGACCTGACATTAAAATATAAATCCAGGAACTGATCATGACATTTTAAGCATATTACCGGAGAATGGAAGCCAACCAAAACATGAATATTCCATTTATTCTTTGTCCACCATAAGGGTGCCCCCCTGTCCAGTCATGCAAGGCATGAAATTAATAACATTCAAATCAGCAGGCACGGGGCTGTGTGTGTGTGTGTGTGTGTGTGTGTGTGTGTGTGTGTGTGTGTGTGTGTGTGGGGGGGGGGGGGGGTAGGGGAGGAGGGAGTGGAGGGGAGGGGGTACCGTACATGTTCAGAGATCCTCTGTTTCAGTCCCTTGAGGCTGTTTATTCCGAAACGATATTTCACAGGGAAAAGCCAACAACAGAGCAGTCTTAATGACCAGACCGCGCCGGGGATGTGGAATTTGGGCATTCATTTGAAAATGTCCCCACCAATATGCAGGCACCTCACTGCTCATAGACATAATAAAACACACATCCATCTGCACTTCTGAGGTCTGTGAGTGTGTGTGTGTGTAATATGGAGCTCCATGTTTATCATCCTCACTCATGGGCATTACACATGCAAAGCACACACACACACACAGAAACGCATGCACGCTTTATAATATCAATATAGAAAGAAATGTGACACGATAATAATAAAAAAATTACAATCTTGGCAATCTCATTCTTTTTTGCTCATTTATTTATACAATCTAGCAGAAAGGACAGAAGAAAATAGAAGGGGTGAGTAAGAAAGCCTGGTTCTGTACAGGAGGGCTCTTTTGGTCTGGAGGAATGTATTATACACAGCAAGAGAATGGAGGAGAGGGGGGTGATGAGGGAGGATGCAGTCCAGTTACTCCCCCCCCCCCCCCACCACCACCACCACCAAACCACACCACACACCCCACCAGGCTCGCCTCTACCAGTAGTCTGCCCCAAGCCGCCACCACCACCAGCTCAAGCAGGAATGTCTGGGGGTGAGAGCAGGCCTTTAGTGGACTGAGCTTCCGCATCGGCTGAGAGAGAGGTCTGCTGTCTGTGGCTCAGGTTCTCCTCACCTACACCATTAGTTGGACTGCTCTGCAAAGATACAGCACACACACACACACACACACACACACACACACACACACACAGAGAGAGAGAGGGTGAGGTGATTTTCAACACAAAGTGTTCATGTCACGCCACATGGCTGTGTGGATGCTAGGGTGAGGATCAGGAAACCAGAACGCAGCTCCGTTGGCAGGGATCGCGGCTGCATCAGTGGATCAGATCTGTCTCGCTAACAGCAGGAAAGTGCATCCTGAGGGCTTTGCTTTTTTAAAGTGGGCTTTTACTGAGCTGAAGTGAAACCCTGCAGAGTGTAAAAGAGAGGGAGTGTGCGTTCAGCTTTTTAGCTCTATCCACTGGATGGCACTGTTAGTTCAATGACAGACACACACACCCCCCCCCCCCCCCAAAACACACACACACACACACACACACACACACAAACATAACTATTATTACCTGCACCAAGTTGAAAATCCAGCCTTAGACTTTTACATATACTAACACTACTAATGATACGACAATGCTTACATTTGGACGAGTGATTACGTCTCTCTGCATCCGATCTTCTGATTAGTGGCCACATGCATGTCATCCTCAAACCTCCGCACATCTTCGAGGGTCATAGCTACAAAACAGGACACAAATTGATTACACATCTTACCTTTATGTTTACTCTTGTATAAAACTGATAGGGCAGTGGTAGTGCAATGACTAAGGAACTGGGCTAGCAAGTGGCCAGAAGTACCAGGTGAACTGCCCCTGTAATGGGCCTATGTAAGTTGCTTGGACAAAAGTGTCAGCTACATACATAGGTAACACTTCATAATAACTACACACTACGAAGCATTTGTTTAGCATTTGTAAGCTGTTAGCTAAGGCTTTTTTAAAATTTCTAAAGCATTGCTCCAACATTAATTCTCATCAGTAAGTAATTTGTAAACACAGTTATAAATGTTTTGTTATTGGTAAAATAACCCATTTAAAATGTGTTAAACACATACATTAATGATTTGTTAGGGTGTTGATAAATGTCTGTACTGTAAGTTAAGTATATTTTGTGTCTTGTATAACTGTTTACAGATGACTTACTGATGAGAATTAATGTTAGAACAATGCTGTATAAATAACATCTGATAATTAGTTGCCACAATTAAGATCAGGTAGTTACGTACTAACGTATAGCAGCAGAGGCCAGGGCTATAATGTGACTAATCCAAGGAATAAAACTATAGTTGCAAACACCAGTGAGTGATATTTCTACAATTAAAATCTTCAATCAAATCCAGAAGATGCCAACAGCTATTCAGGCTGAACAGGTGAAGGGCTGTCAAAAAATCCTACAGCAAACCCTTAAAGGATGCCTGTGCCAACTTCCACATCCATTTGGTAACCTTCTGCACAGAATATGCTATAATGAACACCCCTCTGTCTGCAAAATAAGTCAGCTTAAGCTTTTCTGTGTGACAGTAAACCCAATCCATCTGCTTCCCTTTAAGGCAATGTGTGTGTGTGTGTGTGTGTGTGTGTGTGTGTGACAGCGTTATACTCAGTGCCTTACATCAGGATGGCAAGTGAAACGTCTGATTTTTTCCTCATCTCTCCCTCTCTTGCACTTTCTTTTGTTCACTCTCTCTCTCCCTCACACACACACACACACACAAACACACAACAGAATACTCTCAGAAACTTTCATCTGAGACTTTCTGTGTATGAGTGTGTGTGTGTGCCTAGGAGTGTCAGAATGCAAATCTGTATGTATGCCATCCGGGGAAAGACAGGGGAGCCTACCGCCATACCAGAATCTCCAATGAGAAGAAGAGGAGGAGGAGGAAGTCGGGAGGTTAAGGAAGCAGTGGAGAGAAGCAAAAACAAGGGACGGGGGGCGATCTGCCACACAGCGTTACCATTTATGAGGTCAGAGCCATTCCCCTGCCCGTGGCCCCGGAGCCAGTCGGAGGCGCCCTGACCTACATCTCCATGCCAGCCAGCGAGCGAGAGAGAGACACCGAGCCAGCAGCAGACCTCTGCCTCATGCGCCAGGGAGGGTGGAGGAGAGGCAGGAAGGTGGGGGTGAGGGTGGGAGAGGTGGAGGAGGGAGAGATAGAGGGCTTCTCCAGGCCAAGCAGTCGCATCGCCTTACGCTCATAAATATCTGTTGACAAGCTGAAAACAAGCGCAACTTTCCCATGGCTCATGTTCGCCGGCCTCCACGCCCCCCTTCACATGCAGGCATTCTCACACACTCACTGACACACACACACACACACACATACATACACAGAAAGGCATGCACTACCTTCATCACAACCCCCCACCAACTCCAACGTCACTGAAGCACTGGCCACTGTCTGCTCTGCAAAGACACGTGTGTGTCACACACCCACACTTAAACTCATGCACGCACACGCACACACACACACACACACAAACTCATGCACACGCACACGCGCACACACACACATGTTTACATTCCCACACACACTCAGTGCAGAGACTTTCTAAGGAAGACACAGCACTCAAAGAATCTCCCATAGAAATGTATACACAAATATGGCAGTCGTCTACACATATCCTGCCCCTTCAGCTGCCAAAAGTTGAATACATTGTGCCAATCATGTGTTGTGATCTCGCAGCTGGAGCGAGGTTGGTGTTGTGAAGCCTTGTGCACGCGCAGTTCTGCCTGAAATAGATGCCCGATAAGTGCCCAAAACAAGTTGCAATATGGTCATGGGAGGGACTTTATAACCCCCTTACACACACACACACACACACACAGAGAGAGAGATAGAGTTTGTGTAGCACACACAGAGAGAGAGATAGAGTCTCTCTATCTTCCCACTTCCCTCTCTCACACATACACTGAGTCTGTGGAACCCTTCACCCCCCACTCTAACTCTCTCTCTCACACACACACATTTAAACTCCCACACACACTTTGTGCCTTTTTATACTCCCCTTACACACACACACATCTTGAGTCTGTGTACCCCTTCACACCCCTCTCTAACTCTCTCTCTCTCACACACACACACACAAACAAACCCTGAGTCTGTGTACCCCTTCAGACCCCTCTCTCTCCCACACACACACACACTCTCTCTCTATCAGCCTCTTTCTTATCTTCCCCCGGCGCTGATTACAGGGCTGCTCACCCTTCTCCCATTCCACTGCTCACGCTCTGGCCTCTACATCAGGCCCACCATACATCACCCTTCTTCCAACCGAGTCAAGATGGCACCATGTAATCACAGAGTTCCGCGCGCACACACACACAAACACGCTCTCACACTCGCTCCGCCAGGCCGACGGCAGGAGACCATGACTTCCTCGGGCCCCTTCACAGAGGCACACACGAGAGAGCAAAAGTGTCGGGGGAGAGAGAGAGCGCCGGCCTCGCTTTCTTTCACAAAACGATGATCGATGTCAATGGGATGCTGGATAATGACAGAGCCGCGCACTGTTAAAAAAAAAAAAAGTGCTCGAAAAAGAGAGAGCCAGGGAGAATAGGAGACTCTGGGCACTCACACAAGGGCTAGTCAACCTCGCCCAGCCCTAAAGACAAGCCCTTACATCTCCAGGTCGTCTGGTTCATCTCAGGCCAGATCACGCTCTGCTCACACGGCGAGACGGAACAGGACGTGACCAGACGAGACAAAGCTGTTTTTATGAGGCCCTTTCATCTGTGTGTAAAGGGCGTGTTACCAACAGCTAGGAGTTTTAAAAATGTTTTGTCTTTGTAAAAATCTGAACCTTTTAAGACTGTAAAAATCATTCCACTCTGAATCCATATTGGCATTATTGGTATCTTTTCATGAAAAAAAGAAAAACCCTCAGTTTTTGTTTGAAACTGTTTGAACTTTACAAAATTGCCATTAATGCAAATTAGACTTTGACTCTACAGAATATTTTGACTAATAAAACAAATGAATGGCATTGACAAAATAATGGTACACTTCACCTAATTCTATGTTGCACTTTAGAGGCAATTACTTCCAACAAATGGTTTCTGTAGCTCAAACACTTCCGCATCCATAAGTAGTTTTGCCCACTCTTCTTGAGCAAACTGCTCAGTCTTCTTTCATTGGGTGCATGTTTGAAGGGTGCCTGCAGACTGCATGTTTCACCTTTTTCAATGGGATTTAGGTGTGGACTCATAGCAGGCCATTTAGAATAGTCCTCATTTTGTGCCTTAGCCATTCCTTGGTGCTTTTAACTATGTGTTTTGGGTCATTGTCCAAGGTTCCCAATCTAAGTCAAATGTAAAATACCATGAAAAATACTATGAATTTCCATGACTTACTATATAATGAATGCTATAATATACCGACCAATGATTTCAGAGCAGCCGCGTAGCGTTCAAGAATCTTTTACTTTTTTAGAGCGGAGATGAATAAATGGGCATTGAATAAACAAAGTTGGGCTACTCAAGCAAGCAGTAAAGCTAATAACCGGATATACACCAATTCAGTGTGGAAATATATTGTATTATTGTATTTTGACAAGTAAATTTTACACTGCTACAACAAAATTCCATGAAATTCCCTGACTTTCCAAAATTCCATGAAATTCTAGAAATTCCATGACCTGTGGGAACCCTGATTATCCTGTTGAAGGATGTGTGACCTTCGACCGAGACTGAGCTTTCTGACACTGGGTTGTACGTTTTACTCCAGGAAGTCTTCTGGTCTTGAGGTTTTATTGAGCCCTGGGTCATATGCAGAAAAGTGGCACCAAAACATAACCAAGTCTCCTCCATTTTTCAAAACCAGTATGGTGTTTTTTCTTGGACATGTTTTTTTCTCTGTGAGCATAAAGCTCCAGTTTTGTCTCATCAGTCCAAAGGACATTTCTCCAGAAGGATTGTACTCAATCAATATGCATTTTAGCCAATTCCAGTCTGGATATTTTATGTTGTTTTTACAGCAGTGAAGTCCTCCATGAGCGATGTGGCCAATGTGGTGATGAGACAGTGATGTAACTTGACAACGGAGTTCACCGTCTATGGCTCTTTATCTTCTAATTTGCACTTTCCTTCTGTTCAGTCTAGGGTACATTTTTCTTGCAGCCATATTCAGCGAGGTTGGCTGAATGGTCCCATGTACCTTAAACTGGTTAATGAAAATGTTTAACTGTGGTCACCAGAACATCACGTTGCTTGGAGATGTTCTGAAAGCCTTTACATGCTTGTCTATAATTTTCTTTCTAATCTATTCTAAACTATTTCCTTTGATTTCTCTGGTCCATGTTCATTTAAGTGCAATGATACACGAGAAAACTGTTTTGAATTTCATCACTTTTTGAGGACGCATTCTTTTAATCATTTGTAAGGGCACCAACAAATTTAGCCATGGCTGTATTCCACATCTATTTCTACTAACACAGCTACTATGCTTCACAGCATCTTACTAATCTTATCCAGTTACAAATGGAACCGCAAGGGCAAGGCCATACAGAAAGAATGGCATGACTATTACAAGTGGCCAAGAGCATGGTATGATTAAGGCTATTAAAACACTTTAGCAATACATGATCTAGCAACAGGGAGTGGACAACAGCGATGTAATGTCAAGGGCCCTATTTCCATGGCAGAGTGCTCTACACACTCACGCAGGAATATCCACTTATGAAGGAGGTCTATTTCGGTTCATGCAGAATGAAAACGTGGAGTGTGGCTTGTCACCAATAAGCTCACGTGAAGCAGAACGTCAAGAGGAAGACATGTTAATTATAGAACCCTCTTAGCCAATCACCAACAAGCAGTGAATGCCATTGTATTATGGACTTGTGCATCAGCTGATAGAAAATAGTAAACCAAGAGGTTCTGTGCACCAAGTAGGGTGTCACTGCAGGAATTGCTTGATGAAATCAACAATTCACTTGGTTTGGCACTGCTTGCATGTGTGTGTGTGTGTGTGTGTGTGTGTGTGTGTGAGCTAACCAAAATCTCATATCATGATATCATTGAGTCCAAATGCTACATAAAAAAATATTTATTTTTCGGTTCATTTATTCATTTATTTTTGGTTGCTATGTTGATATCACTAATGGCATGTATTGATATTTGCACAGTTCTAACTTCATTACTGACATTATTAGGTGGTATAATTTAGTCACTGTATGGTTCAGAATAACCACAGCGTTAGCTACACCCAAGCTTGAAAAACTTCTACTGCGGAAGTAGCTTACACTCTGATATTTAATGCCAACAGAGACAAAATCATTCCACATAAATGATAGGCAGGGACGTGCACAGACATTTTGAGGGGCGATTGCTCTTTCCTGAAAAAAGGGCACCCCACCCCCCTTTTTTTGTGAGTTAATAAAAATAAAAAAATACATATGGACATTTTCATTACAGTAAGATTTAGGTGTTTGCTATCTTTTTGAGTTTGCTTTCTTTTTGACATTTTGGTTTGGACATTGTTCAGAGCTTAAAGCAAAGACAAAGTCTGTACCAAATAAGATTAAGACATTTTTGAAGATTGCTGGCCTATATCCAGCCCATTTTCAGAACTCATGCCTGAGCCCTGATACATTAGCCTACTTATTATGTGTGCATTGATAGCTTACTCTTAAAAGCTAACAAATTTAGGCTCTCTTCCATTTGTAATAGCATACTCAGATAATGATTTACATATTCATATGCACTGTTAGTAATAGCAGCCTTGGCCTACCACAGACCAGCCCAGGAGCCTTTTAGAGCCCATGTTAATTGTCTTTGTTGGACCAAACCAAAAATAAACTTGATTGAGACAAACAATATTATTAAATTCATTATTAATTTCAATTCCTGAAAATAATTTTTATTTTTTTTGAGGGTAGTTGCCCAGGCAACTTTATCCCTGCCCTGTGCAGGTACCTGATGATAGGTCTACTGCAGCCCAACTCCAGGACAAGATTAAAAGCACATATGCATTGCACTGTGCATAAGACAGGTTTACGTGCCATACAAAAGTGACATATTTGCAAAATGCACCGCCTGGACTGAAATAAAAGGCATTTCCACAACAAAGAAGTTTCATTGGGTGCATATTTTTAGAGAACTTATAACTCAACGTGCCAACTCATGCCATGCTACACTCTCAAATCAATGAATCATTAACTTTGCCATGTGTTTGTAAATGTTTGTGTGTAAGTAGTGTGTGTGTGTGTGTGTGTTAGAGTGTGTGTGTGTGCCTGTGTGTAAGTTCACCCTCTGAATCACCCAGTTTGACGCAAGCCCATGCAGTGTCGAGGACGGACAGAGCAGCAGCAGGAGGCCCAGTGAATCACAGCGCCACTTACAGGCGTTTCCAAACGCACAGAAAGATAAAGCAGCAGTGACGAGACAGGCACAGTCCCTCCCCCTGCCTGCCCTGAGCCACCCATCAGGAGGGGATATAAGAGTGCGTCCTCCAAATCCACCATCCCAGTCATGAGGAAAATGAAGAGTTCAGATGCAAAGCCCTCTAAATCTGTCTGACGACTTTTCTTTTTTTTTTTTTTTTTTTTTTTTTTTTTTAAATCAGGCTCCTATTGTTTTTTTCCTACAAATCGATATTTCAGACCAGGAAGAAAGTGGTATTTACACTTTAAATGAAACTAAATTATTTGATCAGCGTATACTATGTGTGGAGAGCATTCACTCGCCATCATTATTTCATTTTTGACGGAGGTGGCGTTTAGAGGCTCTTGCATCTGAACTCTTCAAATAGTCTTTACCCATAACCCCTTTCTTTTCCTCTCTCAAGTGGCAGAACAAAACAAATGTTTGGTTTTTTTGCTTTCCATCACCTACTTTTCCACAGCACAATATTAAATAAAACAAAAGAGAAAAAAAGGTAATAAAAAAGCTTCTTCTGCACTATGATGATTTAAAACACTAAAAACGTCAACCCTACTTGCACTGTGAGAAATCAAAGGAGGACAGCATCACCATCACAATCCACTTTATACTTTTTAACTGGGTTTTATTTAGACAGCAATATGGAGACTTTCAGTTTCAGAGGGAACCATGACATGATTTTGGCACATCCGTGATTCAACAGTCAGTGAGAACCCGTGGGAAAAGCATAGATGGTGCAGTAATACCATAACAAAGGTTAGCACGTTTGACGTTTCTCCTTTCTCTGTCTGAGTAGCACTTATCTTAAAAAGCAAGGCCCTCTTAAAACCACCCAGTAGAGTAGACAATCACTTCCTCATTAACAATGCATTACCCAGCGCTAGGCTTGTGGTCCGCAGTAGAGCACAGAGGGTTCATGCAGGCACCACACAGAAGATAGTTTGACGTTCCTCACTTATCAAATGCTGCAAATACGCACTTCCAGGTTTAATATCATAGAACAAGGATGAAACCCTTTACCAAGTATACACACCCCAACACCTGAATTTGCCCTTCACTCATGTGAAAGCAGGAACATGTGAAGCTGCCTTTTAGCCCCACAGATTTTAAAAGGACAACAAACACAATGTGTTCACGTGTCATAGTTCACGTGTTTGAGACGGTTCCAAAATGTTCATAACTGAATACACGCACACAATTCCTTGCCATGAATATGTAATGTAGTCTAGAAACTGTAGTTTCAATATTGATACCAACCTTTAAATTTCCTCCAAGGGAAGAGTCTATGTCCAGAAACTGCAATTTACCTCATTCTAAAAACAGCGAACGCATTCAAATTTCAAATTTGATACACAGGCCACTTTGAGGCTTCCATTCATTTTGATGAATGGGAATAAAATCATCTTTATTCTCCCGCTGTATTATTATAATCATAATGCATACTGTTTTAGCTATGAACGTAATTGTGGCAACTGCGCAGGAAGATTTGAAAAACAGCTCATCTAGCGTCATGATTGTTTCAGGCGGCCCCACACCTGTGTGGTTTTCAGGGACCATAAAAGCTGTGATGAGACATTCAGAGGTGTTAGTCATTCAAAAAGGGCTTACTTACAGTACCACTCATCCACCCAGGCAAACGCCTGCCGGTGTCCAACCAACAACACGTCCCTAATTACCTGAGCGAGAGAGAGAGAGAGAGAGAGAGAGAGAGAGAGAGTGAGAGAGAAAGAGAGGGTGAGTGAGAGAGCGCAAAAGAGTGAGAGAGAGAGAGGGAATGAAAGAGTGGGAGAGGAATGATGACCTTGAGTTAAAACCATTTTCATTCGCAAAACTCCCGAGCACAAAAGGACAGGAGTTACAATGCACAGGCTATTATGACTCTATTGAAATGGGCAGGCATTAGAGAGGAGATCAAAAGTAGCCAGACATGAAGGCCGAGGTGAGGGGTGAATGTGGGACTGTGACTCTTTTATTTAAAAAAAAAAAAGAAAAAAACACACAGGCTTTTGGGAGGTTCTGACTGTAAGGTGTTACTGGGACCTACTCAGGTCATCACAGGCCAAAAAGGAGGTAAAATTGGGTGTGAATGCTAATCTGTAAACTCCATCTTAGGATGTGCTGAGGTCAGAACACCTCTTAAAGGCCTGCCAATCAGCATTAAAACAGTAGTAACGCAGGGATCATGTGGTGACAGATCCACAAAACAGTCAGGCACAATACCCAGACAACAGACAAAAAACACTGAAATAAGTAAATAAATAAACAGTAAATGAGAAAGCGAAATACAAAACCAGATAAATAGAAATAAATGTGCATTATACACTCACACATTCAATGCACACACATACAAACAAATCCACAGATGCAACCATCCATGGATCAAGTGACAGAGACACACGCACACACACACACACACACAAAACAAAACAAAACCCTGCCCCCCCACTCTCACACAAACAGTCATAAATAAGCGGTGCCATCCAGCAAGTGGTGGCATGGAGGACAGCCGGCTCCCGGGAGATATTTAACAGCAGAACAGAGCCCTCGAGTGCGGGGGGAGATTAAGAGGCGGGCTTTTTACGACCCGACCAGTGCGGAAAATATAGTGGAAACCTGCCGCGCTTTCATATCGCCGCTGCAATAAGCAGCCTGGTTTAAAAACAAGTGTATGTCAGTGTTCTGCTTGAGCTCTTTTCTCCTCCCGTAGTCCTCCAATGGGGTTGGGGGGAGGGGAGGGGTGCGTGGTGTGTTGATGATAGAATGATATTTGGGTCAGGTCTTGAGTCTAGGCATAGTGAAATACTCGTGATTCGACTAGTAGCACGGCACAAGAAAGGTCATGGATTCAATTCCCATGGCTCAAGGGGCATGTCGTCGGTGTCCGGATAGAATATGGGTCAGGATTTAAAGGCGCTAGTATGGAACTGTAACACAACCTGTAGCTAAGCAGGTAGACATTCGGGGACAGACAGGAGTCAACTACTCAAAAAACTGAACTACACTGGCTCCCTGTTTCCTATAGAATTGATTTTAAGGTTATGTTAATTACTTACAAAGCTCTGAATGGCATAGCACCTTCATACATCTCTGAGCTTTTAATATCTTATCAACCACAAAGGAAACTTAGATCATCCAATTCTAATCTTTTAATTGTACCCAAAGTGCTCCACAAGCAAAGTGGAGAAGAAGGTTTCTTCCTGGAATATGGGAGTTTTTCCGTGCCAGTTGCCATATGGCGTGCTTGTGGGGGGTAAAGGGTTAAGGCTGCCAGTCTTATGACATGTTGTTTTCTATATGTTGCTGATTGGATCATAAACGGCCACAGCAATGAAGAAAAGTAAAAGTGATTGATAATGACTGACTGACTATTATCGTGTTACATGCTTCAAATGTAAAGCACTTTGAGCTGCATTCTGTGTATGAAAGGTGCTATACAAAGCAAGCTTATTATTATTATTATTATTATTATTATTATTATTATCCTGTGTTTCTACTGTAATTGCTTCAGCAAATGTCAGATGAAAGCAACTATGACTAGGCTGCACCAACAAGGATTCATCTTTAACCTAGATTAAAATCAAGGTTCATCTTTAAATCCCGCAGTATAAATGTTCTTTTTTTTTTTTGACAACCCCTTTTGTGCTTTGCTTGGAATGCAGGCATCACAAGGCCATCTGGTAGGGACATCCCTACCATGCCTATCTGAGGACCGCTCTCTCCAGCTCTCAAACGCCAGTGGAGAGACAGTACAGCACACTGCAGCAAGAGGCCTCATCGGCAGAGAGTGTTTGGAGGGGAGAAAGGAACGTCTCCTTGGCTTGCGAGCGAACAAAGCCAGAGGCCCAATCTCGACATTAGGTCATTGCTGCAGTGTCAGTGTTGTACAACGTTGGGCAGAGACTTGGAGTGAAGAGGGATGAAGAGCATTCCCATGAGGGCACAGAGGTCGAGCTGCAGGAGTAGACTGCGCGTACTGCTGCCACTGCTTAGAGACAGGCTGTTTGGAAAACCTTCACTGAGAACTATTCCGCTGCATAATGTGTAGGAAGTAAAATTGAAAGAGGAATACTGTACGTTTAATAAATCTAATGTACATAACTCAACAATTGGATTTTAAAGTAAAAAAACAAGGATTTCATGACATCTTGAACTTAACTGTTTCTTTAGTAATTGTAATAGTTCAATCTATTGCTGTGATGTACAATGTTAATTTTACTGAATTTTCTTTTGTCAGAGTTTTCATCTATAAATAACAACTAATTACAGTCACTATTATTACTCACAGTTGCCTTGGTTTCTTCCTTTATGTAATAAAATTTGCTCTATTTAAATTCCACAGAACCAATTACTGTTCAAAGAAAACATTTTTTGTAATTTAATTACTCGTCATCCTATTAAAATACCTATAAACAGATCAGTTAAAATTTAAGTTAAATTGCAAAATAGTTCATTCCCAGCAGTTGTTCTATTTACACTAAACTTCAGTGAGAATAATAAGCTATTGTTTTTAACTCATCATTGGCATATCTTTTTTGAAATTGCAGTAGTTCCTTTTGCAGAGAAAAGCACCTCTGCCTGGGATGGCACGTTTAAACTTTCCCAGAAGGCTTTTAAGCTGTTTGTGACCCCCGCCCCCAGTCCTATTGAAACTTGTACTGAACCTATGGCTCGTCCTTTTTTTAATCACCTGTTATTTTGTCCTCAATGATGTTTGTTTGCAGATTTTTCCATTGGCTATAATATTGTTTTCATTACTTGGAAACAAGTAGACTTTTCTAAATATTTAGAATGTCTTCTTTGGCTGCACTAGTTACTTTTAACATCATTTGGTTTACGCCAGTTTTCTTTCTCAAAAAGGAAGAAAATAAATCAGCGACTGGTCTCAAGACAGTAACATTGCCGCTGTGCATTCATTTACACTGGCCAATATGCCCCAGCACATCTATCTATTAACAACAGGAACGTCTGTCTGTCTGTAAGTAAGTGTGTTGGCGAGTGTATGCGTTATGCATAATATAATAATATTCTATATTCATTCTATATTCATTATTAAATGCTTAGCGGGAATTAAAGCAGGCCTTAGCTATGGGCATGTAATTGGGTTTTCTACAGTAATAGCATGTTTTGAATGGGCACTGCACTAGTCACAGAAAATCATGTAATCCAGACAATCTCTGAGAAAATAAATAAATAAATTATTAAAAAAAATCACCCAACCCAAAACTAATTGCAACAGAAATTATTTTGTTGTATTCAGTTCATGAAACCTTCCCATATCACATACCAAAAGTCCATTAAAATCCAAGTGGTGGAACATAGTAAAAATTTGAATTATTGTGTGTCAATGGCCAAAAGCTGCACCTTTGGCAGTTTTACTAAACTTTCATAGTACAGGGGATACAGCGGGGAAAATAAATATTGAACACGTCAACATTTTTTTGAGTAAGTATACTTCTAGTGAGGCTATTTGCATGAAATTTTCACACATACAAAAAAATCCAAAACACTAATGTTCATAAGTAGAGTTATGAGTAAAAAAGTGGAATGCCACAGGAAAAAAGTATTGAACACGCCTACTGAAATTTCTTAAATACTTTGTGGAAAACCCTTTATTTGTAATGAGAGCTTCAAGGCATTTCCTCTATGACGAAACTAATCAGTCGCAGTATTCAGGTGTGATTTTGGCCCATTCTTTTAAACAGATAGACTTTTAATATTGAAGATTCCAGGGGTCCCTCTTGTAAATCCTGATCTTTAGGTAACTTCCAAAACTGTTCAATTGGATTTGACTTACAAGGGCCTGAATTTCCTTTCTCTGAAACCAATTGAGAGTTTCCTTTGCTGAATGCTTTGGATCATTGTCCTGCTGGAAGGTCTAGCCATGTCTCATCCTCATTGTTCTGGTGGATGGCAAGATTCTCCCAGAAAAAATGTCTCCATTCATCATTTCTTCAACTGTATGAATTCTGCCAGTACCATGAGATGAAAAACAGCCCCACACCGTGATGCCTCCACCTCCAAACTTCACTGTTGGTACGGTATTTTTAGGGTGATGCACAGTGCCATTTCTCCTCCAAATATGGTGTGTAGGATGACATCCAAAGAGTTAAATTTTGCTCTCACCTGACCAGAATACATTCTCTTAGTATTTCATAGGCTTGTCCAAATGTTGTGTACCAAACTTTCAATGAGCTTCGACATGTTTTTCTTCAGTAATAGAGTCATGTGGGGTGAGCATGCATAGAGGCCATGGCGGCGGAGTGCATTAGCTATGATTTTCTCTGTAACAATTGAACCTGCTGCCTCCCAGTCTTTCTGGAGTGGTCCTTGGCTCTTAGGCTACACTTCTGACTATCCTTCTGACTTCCTGGTCAGAAATCTTGTGAGATCCTGTGCATGGCCGATTGATGATGCAGTGATGTTCCTTCCACTTGCAGATAACGGCTCCAATACTGCTTACTGGATGATTCTGAAGTTTTGAAATGCATCTGTAACCAGTTCCATTGATATGTCTTGCAACAATAATGTTGCAAAGGTCTTGGAAGAGCTCTTTGCTTTTACCCATCATGACATGTTTCTTGTGTGACAACTTGGTAACGAAAAACCTTTTTATAGCTCATCAATATGTACTAACCCAGCTTACATTAATTTGCACAGATAGGAGAGATAATTACTCTCTAACTATATATAGATTCTAGCTCGTTCCTTGCCATCCCTTGCCTTTTTGTACTGTTTTTTCTTAGTGTGTTCAATACTTTTTCCCTGTGCCATTACACTTTTTTACTCATAACTCTACTTAGGGACTTTAATGTTTGGATTTTTTAATATGTGTGGATTACCTAAGTTAATACTAATGTCTGTAGAAAATGTCATGCGAATAGCCCCTCTGGAAGCATACTTACTGAAAAAAATGTTGACGTGTTAAATACTTATTTTCTCCGCTGTATGTGAAATTTAGGTCAAATTCTTTCATAAAGGCATGAAACTTGGTGAACTTGTACAGTTTGGAGCCCTGAACATTTTCAGATATAAAACCATTGTCAAAAAACCCTAATGGTCGCCGTGGCAACCATTAAATGTTCCACTATCACTGAATTAAACCTATATTTGTCATTATATCTCCTGAACCAAACATGGTATAACATGGCAGTATTTATGATACATGTATTACATATTTCAAATACAAAATAGTATTTTCATATATTTGTAATTTGTATTTGACTGGGTTGAAGAAAATGGCTTTTGTATCAAAATATTTTATAGGTGTGTATTTTTGTAGTTTAAAAAATATTGTATATCGAAATATTTTTTGTAGGCCTAAAATCAATACTTTTGGTGATGTCATCAAGTGCAAAACAATGAATGTAGCCTCTGACTGATGCTGACTTAGTAATCTGCCCACACTTGTGATAATAATATTGAGATTCAGGAAGATGATCCAGTGCAAGATTAGGCAGGTCAATTTAGGGTTCAACGTCAAAAAAATGTATACAAAAGTTTTTTTTAATGGATTCTGGTACTGTTGGACATGCTAAATAACATACTAAAAATCTAGTACAATCTGACCATTAGAAGGAGGACATTTTCAAGATGGCCACCAAAATGGCTGCCAAGAGGTTAGAATGGCTAACCTCTATACGCAACGCGACAAAGGGTGTGGCAATTAACGACCTAAAGAGGAGTCCAGCGCATTATCTAGAAATCGCCATCATACACTACCTAAAATGCATTACGCCACTTACCAAGAGAAACCCGGTCAAAAATCCATGGTGAGTTGTTTATATGTTACTTTAAGAGTGCATTATCAACAGTCATATGGGTGGGTGCACAACTACACCCTGCTTCTCTCATCCACATGAACACGCACCAGCGCACATCCATACAAAACATTACAAATTACACGATTACAATGGGAAACTTTATATATATATATATATATATATATATATATATATATATATATAAAATTATAATGTTGAGGAGTCAAGGGAACATACCTTATGGGTGAATTGTTCTACCCGGGTCTGCAGGCCCCACACTTCAAACTGGACTCTCACCAGCTTGTAGGAACACATAATAGGGGAGCAGGTCTGTCTCCAGTCCTCCTGGAGTGGCCCTCGGTCAGTCTTCACTGAAGAGAAGCACCTCAAGTCCTTCAAGCGGAGTGGACGAAGGAGAAGAGGAGAGCAGAGGTTAACAATCACTGGGACTGAAGCACATCCAGAGCTGGGAGGCCTGAAGTATCCGAGGTATCAAAAAATCACTATCATCCTCATCCACAATCAAGACTGTGAAAACACAGACTGCATAGATCACACAGAATATATTATTAGAGTAGGGATGATGGAGTTTAAAGCATGGCAACGTTGCTGCTAGTCATAGCATGTTAATGTGGCTGAACCACTGTGTAGGAACGATCTCTCTCAATGTGAGCTTCTAGGTCCTCTATTACAATTCTAGTTGGATTCGGTGACAGATGTGATTGTTGTTCACATACGGCTGAGTCTGTTACATGTTCACGTGTTCAAGTATGCCGATTGTAATTCTTCCCTTCACACTTTTCCCTTACAGCTTCTAAGCCTCAAATCCTCTGCAGACACCTGAACACATCATGCGAGACCGCGCAGGCTGATCCACTCCAGAGATTTATAGCCATCATTTTAGCAACACCACCACCACGCTTACCTTACTGGTCTCATAGGGACCCAGGAGTGATGGGGATGGGGGGGGTTGGAGTGGAGTGGAGTGTGTGTGTGTGGGGGGGGGGGGGGTAAACGAAGCTAAGTCCCAGCTAAGTCGCCTCACCCAGGGAGAAAAGCAACACATGTTGGACTCTTTCCACTCTAATTAAAGCAATGGGGCTCCCTTCAGACAGTGAATATCCACAACATTTTTTGATGATGAAGGTTTGGTTGTGAGAGTGTACGTGCGTGTGTGTGTGTGTGTTAGCAAAAACACAGACACCCCCCCCCCCCTCTTTTTCATTAGTGATACCTCCGAGAGGTTGTAGTGCCTCTCGGGGAAGTCATCGTAGGCTATATCCAAGGCATCCACCTCCACAGCACAGCTGTCTTTTTCCAGGCCAAAAATCTAAGCAGGGAAAAGGATGAAAGTGTTGGCATAAAATGTGAGATATACAAGGGCCTCGGCGCCACAGTGATAAATTCATGCCTCATCTGAGGGCTCTGTATTTCTTAAGATCAGAAGATGAAGTCAGACATAAATATTCATGGGCCAGGTGTGACTGCAGCGGCACCACGACCATTTTGGATAAACACTGATGCTTCCACAGATACATTCAAATGAGTTCAAATGAGAAAGCTCCTATCTGGCCTCCGCTTCTAGGTTATCTCGTCAAAACAACTCCAAACCGCTATACTTACATTGTCACTGGTTCCACGGTTGTTCTCATATTTTGTCTCAATGTGGATGGAGAACTTTGGCAGAAACCGCTATACTTACATTGTCACTGGTTCCACGGTTGTTCTCATATTTTGTCTCAATGTGGATGGAGAACTTTGGCAGAAAGGAACACTGGAAAACAAAACAGACAGCAGCTAGTTAGCTTTAACATAGTTAGTTAGCTTATCTTAGTAAATTAGCTTCTTTCCAGACATTAGCGAACACTGGTGCAGATCTAGCACAGACCTGACAAATCACATGGGTCTTCGCAAACTATAATTCACAGTGTCGGTACATAATCTATAATGTCTGTGCATATGTTAACTGGTAATGTTGTGTTGCTACCAAAAAAGACACATAGAAGAACAGGACCTAATAAATGTTAGACCCAGCAACTATCTGTGTTATTCACTGGTGAGGATTGGAACATTTATATCCATCAGAATGTGAAACACGTATTAGTCTTTGTGTACAACCACACCTTGACCACAGGACACATATTTGCCTCATTGTCTTGCTAGGCCTATTGGTGACTATGTCAGAACTGTGGCACAAAGTAGTTGACAATTTCTAGTTACTGTAGATATTTAACAATATTTTGCAAGATGTTTCCAGCCCATCCCGTTGTTTTTATATAAATATATATATTTCAGATGGTCACGTACATAGACATAATATACATAGACGCCGCATTGGCTGCTGGAAACAAGAAATGCGGCCGCCATCTTGGACCGGTCATACTCCTCGTTGCGTTGCAGCAGAAGACACAAGATGACAGCACTGTGCAGCATGTTCCTTCTCAAATCGGCGGACCATACTCGGGGGATTTACTTTTCACAAGTAAGATTTAACATAACCGTACTATTGGTTATATTTTGTGAATAGAATATTACCAGAGAGCTGAGAAGGAGCAATCTTTGATATTACTGTATGAAAATCGTAGCCATCTAGCTAGGCTATGTTTACTCGGTGTTCACCCTGCTATGAACTGAGATTTGATAAGTCATATTCCATAACACTGACTTAGATTACAACTGACACAAGAAGGCTATTGTAGAAATAAATCATACTAGATTTGGCCGGCGAATTTTACACAAGTGGCACAGACTAGCCTATTGGGCAATCGCTAGCTGCTACTTGTAGCCTAAGTGTGTTGGTGGTAGCCTCACTATTTCCTGAATAAAGTAACTTTTCAATAGCTCAACTTCTTTATTTATCAAGTAGCTTAACCAGACAAGCTACACTTTTCTTGTCATGTGAAATTAGCACAATTTAAAGTAGCTTCCTATGTAGTGAACTAGCCTACTGCTGTGTTTGTGTTAGGCTACTAATACATTTGACTGGGTGGTAGTTTTGTGTAGTGTTTTATTCATGGCAGAGTAACTGATAGTTTAGCTCACTAAAATTTCGAAGTAGCTTGCCCACCACTGTATTATTCACGTCATTTACCCTAACAAGAATAAGATGCCTCTCAAATTCCTTTAATTTATATCTCCCCAGAACAACTGCCTTGCTCAAGGAGACTGTGAATGAACTGAATAGTCTCCTCACATCCCTGGAACTGAGGAAGGTGCAGCTCTTCATTGCAGTATTGCAGGGCATCTGCTACACTGTAACTGAATGTTTGATTTATGAGCTCCACCTTCATCACCTGCATTCGCCACTCTGTGTCCCATTTTCCCATCGTCTGGTTGACTCAGTCCTCTTTTATGGAGTTTACCCAGTTTACTATGCCATCTTATTTGCCCACCTGCTGTCTGAAGCACTTTTGTTCTGAGCCAAAGTGTACCCAAGCAATTTTAGCAAGGTGGGAACATACAAAATGACATGCACCAGTTGTCGAAATCATAGAACCAACTGCATGACGGTAACTCTGTCTCACTGAGCCTGTGAAGACACTCCCTGATTCTTTACTGATTGCAATGAACGGGTTGATCTTAGCAGTTTCTAAAATGTTTCTTAATTCCTTTTTCTTTAATCTCTTCATTGGGGCTGGAACCTTTCTGTGAACTGTAAATAACAGATGCTGTTGATGAACCCATTGACACTGTACAAGTGACAAGTCACCTTTTTGTCTTGAATTGATGAACTGTTACACTTACTATGCCAAACCAATGTCTGTTTTTTAAGGATCAGAAACAAACCTACAACCTTGCACTTTACAATATTTATGGAACTTGTCTAACAAATGCTGTTGATATTGAACCCAGTTACTCCATTTCCTTTATGCCACACCAATGTCTGTTCATCACTTTATTTTTGATGGCACTGAACTGAAAATGTTAATGGATTTTTTTCTGTAAATTTAACTAATTAAAACTTGTATCAAACCAGTTTTTGTCTATGCTGTCAAACGTGGATTAGTTATGTTCCCAGTTTTTATATTGGATGTCATCACTTTATAATATATCATATATATCAGAATATTCTATTACTGTTAAGCCCACTATGAATATTAAAATACACACAACCATGTTTCCTGTATACAGCTTTTCTACTGGAAGGTTTACAACTTATTCTGTCAATTTACCCAAGTTTGTCACTAAACCACATAGGCCTACTTGGAATACCCCTCAGATGTCTGAATGGCACTGATCTCACTTAAATGTTTATAGAACCTTTCTGTGAATAACGCTGTTGATGGAACTTTTCTGTCAACTGTGAACTATATTTAACTCATTAAACTTGTATCAAACTAGTTTTGTCTATGCTGTCAAACATGGATTATGTTCCCAGTTTTGATATCGGACGTCAGGTCACTTTATATCATATATCAGAATATTCTATTACTGTTAAACCCACTATGAATATTAAAATACGCTAAATCATGTGTCCTGTATCATAGCTACATGTATGACCTTTGCAGCAAAAAAAACCGAGTGAGAATCTGTTCGCTATTCAGTGAGATATGATTAATTAAGTGCGCTGACAGCTCATCTCACAGGCCAAACAGATTACACTGAGTGGAGTGGATGACCGGTCCAAGATGGCGGCTCCAAATCTCGTCAGCGCTAGTAAGGAGTAGCGGT
This sequence comes from Alosa sapidissima, assembly GCF_018492685.1. Lineage (NCBI taxonomy): Eukaryota > Metazoa > Chordata > Actinopteri > Clupeiformes > Clupeidae > Alosa > Alosa sapidissima. The sequence goes on along the minus strand of NC_055959.1, from coordinate 6,928,661 downwards.
CGATGCGGCGTCTATGTATATTATGTCTATGGTCACGTACATGTGTGCAATTATCTTAACACTTTGAGTGCCAAAAACGCAATATTCAATAAAAACATTAGAAAGAGTGACTGACCAACATGCTGAGGAGGGAGTTCCATCTAGGGTTGCCAACTTTCTGATATGAAAATAAGGAACTTGGGGGAAGGGGGGGGGGGGCCTCACTCCCAGACGCCTCAAGAGTGCTGACTAGAGATGCACCGATAGATCGGCTGGTGACCGGAATCGGCCGATTTTCACGTGATCGGCCATGACCGGCGACCGGCCGGTCAGTCTGAGACATGCCGATTTTATGCCGGTCAAATACACTCGTGCGCCGCAATTGTAACAACACCCAGCTGAGTTTGCAAAGTTTGAAGAAGCTAGCAACCAGGCCAACACTCAGGGCTGGATGTAGGGCTACAAAGAAAGCGCTAATAGGCTAGTGAGTTTTTCTATGCAGCAAACGCTGTGCTTTACCATTGGCCTACTGCGTGGAATTTACTAAGCTGTCACTTCATTAGGCTACGTAAACATCGCTCATCACCGCCCATCACTGCCGCTATTTGCGTGCCCACAGCTGAACCACAAGCCTGCTGAACGGAGATAAACGACTGCGATATCAAAAATAATCAAAGATGTCAACAAGCAGCGACATACAGTAGCCCTAGTAGTTCTACTCCACTGGAAAAAAAAATACTCTAACTATTTACTGCACGTAGACTGCGGCTATGCCTTAAAATACCCTAGTCTAGCAGATTGAGAAGTGGATGTCGTGAAAGTGAACAAACGATAGCCTATTAGAAAGGCAAACAAACGTTAAAAGTTGCTTTTGACATAGTAGCCTACAATGAAGAAAACTGATACTCTGAATACTGAATCAGTCGTCTCTGAAAGTTTCTATAGCCTAATTGATGCATTTAACCGGAATTTGGATTTTTTCACCGCAAAACAGATGTGCACTGTTTTCATATGGTGGAGCACCTAATCGCTATTAGCACTTCTCCCCTGTGTTTGCGTGATAGCCTAGGCTGCTACCACTTTCCCCTCGCCCTCCCATAAATTCATCAATGCATATGAAAATATGTTACATGGTAGTATGTTCAAATGTATCATGAAAATTGTTCTTAAATCTTTAGTTGGATATTGGATGTGAGAAGCATAAAATGAGTGTTCCATAACTTAACTTAATCCATAATTTGATAGCCTACTGCATCTGAAGTTAGACTTGAAAAAGAATCTGTCTGCTCACCGGTTCCATTTTTTTTAACAGCCATTTCATCATTGATATGTTGATTACACGTCTATATTAACATGTTCTATCAAAGAAAAGATAGAAAATAACTATTTGTGTGTGTGCTATAAAATGGTTAGAAGAAATGAAATCGGAATCGGCTAAAATCGGTATCGGCAGGTCAAACTCTATGAAAAATCAGAATCGGCCCAGAAAATTGCAATCGGTGCATCTCTAGTGCTGACCTGGATTGGGAGTGAGGTTTAGGAGGGTGAGTGTAACAGATGCCAGCTTAGCTGTACGTGTGGAATGTTGGTACACCTCACCCCCCGACGCCTCAATAGTGCTGCTGGCATGAAAGCTAGTAGCTTGGGCTTTTAGCTCGATTGTCGAGTCCGGGCGAGTGCAGGGCTGAACCGAGCAGGTTCCAAACAACAAAGGTTACAATGGCAAGTCTAATATGTTTAGGGAAAAACATATTTTTGTCACTAAAATTAATAAATAATCGTGATAAATAATTGTGATCTCAATATTGATCAAAATACTCATGTTTATCATTTTGGCCGTAATCGTGCAGCTGTTTTAACTATTATATTATTTAACATCACGTTTTGCATTTCTAGTTTGAGTAGGCCTATTACTGCTCGTGACATTTCTCCTCCACATAAAATTAGAGAAAAACTTTCAGTGACTGAAGCAAACTCTCTCTACACAGGAAACCACTGGTGTAACTGGTCCCCGCCGTGTCCCCTACCTACTCTGGCTGGCTGACTGACCAATGCCACGTATGCTTTAGGTTTGCACGTAGCCTGTTGCCCCATAAAGTGTACGGATCTTGTGGTCCCTGCGTCTCGTACCTACTCTGGATGACTGTCTGACCAATGTCACAAGTATAATATGCTTTTGGTTTGCACAAAGCTGAAAGTACATTTACATTTGCTTCCTGACAGATGTCACGTACATCATTCTCAGACACTGTTTAAATGTGAGTACAGTGACATTGCCATCTCTCATATGGCTCTTGTGCTGCTGCCTGTCTAGCCACAACAAAGCCGTGATCTCAGGAAGTGGGATATCTGTCAAAACAAGATACACGCTACTATCAGCGTAGGTTACGTCGTGACTCACACTGGCTCTAACGAAAAGTGCATTCTCTGTTGGGATAGTGATGACAGACAAACTGAGAGGGACAAATGACAGCAGCAAGGTTTCCCATTATCTCATACTAATAATATATTCTTTATTCATAATCTAACGTGTTATACTGATCTGTCGGATTTGCACTGAGATGATTCTCAATAATACGGAACAATATGCGTTCCGTATCAGTTCAATACGGAACACATCTTTTTAATTTCAAATAAGGGACGATTCCGTATTTTACGAAACGGTTGGCAACCAGAGTTCCATCTCCACCACGGGCCAGGCCGAGCGGAGTGGGTGATAGGCCGAGTCGTGCTTGCAAGAGGGCAATAGCGACACAGACGTTGTTATCAATCAAGAGGAGGAGGAATTATGGAGCCATACAGCAGTAGAAATGTGGCATTATTGTTTTGTAGCCCCCCCCCACCACCCCATGGTGGTTTTGTGAACAGAAAAACTGTATTTATCTTACACAAGTCCTTTGACCCAGAAATGTAAGTGTCAGAAGAGTGTCAGGCTCAAACAGCACATATTTCATAAAAGACGCTATATCTCCATTTCCAGAAAAAAAACAGGGATTTTGATGAAAACTAGCCACTGTTTAGCTTGGGAGGCATGTAGAAATAAACGGTTTGTATCCACTGCGAGCTTAAAGTCTCACCTTTCAAACGAGCCATAGTATGTTTCCATAGCTATAACATAGAATACGCTGTGGCTCTACAAAAATCGTCAACAATGATCTAGATTGCTGGCACTCTGGGCCAAAGCTTCCGAAAACAGCGTGGCATTCAAAGTGTTAAGTGACTGGTTAGATATCAAAATGATACAATACATACAGTAAGCATCCTCCAGATTTCTGCACAAAGAATGCATACATTCTCTCACTCACTCATAGAGAGAGACAGAGAGACCCATTTGGCTAAATGCTTTCATAGTAATGGTTCCCCCTTCCTCGGCAGAACCCCTATGTAATGTCATTACCGCTCACAGCTGGTGATGGGGGTGAACTGTAATTGCTTGTCATGACACGGCACTTCATGGACTGCATAAACATTTATAAGATCTCTGCGACACCCCACCCCACTGATTTATGGACCAGCTTTGCAATCACGCTAAACATTTTGGCTGCCACTTAGCCACTGACACGATCTAGCGGGCAGGACGTGGAGTTGGCTTTCGTGCGAGCGGAAACATGTAGCACGTGGTATGGATGTGGTGTCGCATGACAAATACACAACATACGCAATAAACAAGACAACAGTCTACTGCTCCAATCTCAGACGCCAACTTACTGTGTATTCTGGATCAGGTTGCCCAAACATCATGGAGAAAAAAAATTGGTAGGGGTTCATGAAAGAGACACAAGATGAGTGTATAAGCATTTGGCATTCAAGAAACCTTCATCCAAAGCAATTTACAGCTAAGCAACTGAAGCCAGACGTTTCATAAGCTTCAACGGTAGGTAACTAAGCACATGGTACTGCTATGCACATGGCCCTGTCTTCCACATCATGTGACCACATTTACTGCATGCTGTCAGTCCTTCTCACTTTCATTATAAATGTCATTACACCATTCAATTACTTTTAGTATCAATCATTCCACACAATGAACTGGATAATAAATCGCATTGTGTAAAAATCTTAAAATATAACATAGCCGTAGCACACCACAAAATTTTGAATTGCACTCCATGCTGTTCAGGTGGCAGAAATGTCACAGTGTGAAGCTTGTAAAAAAGAAATGGCCGTGCAGGCCAGTGGCTCCCATGGTGAGGGCTGTTAGGCTTACCCGTTATAGTGTAGGGATAATAATTCCAGGCTTTTTCCGTGATGTAAAAAATACGTGGGACGAAGGCACGGGCCCAGCTTGGAAGCTTGCTGCAAAATGTCATCACACACCATGATTGAGATAGAAATAACAGTAGCAGCCAAGAGAAAAAGCAGCAGCAGCAGCAGCAGAAGTATACATTTACATGGTACAAGACACCAATGGCTGGTGGTGTATGATATAAATGAGCTTACATCTCAGAGTATTTCTGGCACAGGGGATACCATACAGTACATACCATTACAGATGGATGTAGGCACAGTGAAAGAGGGGATGAGAGAGAGAGAGAGAGAGACAGCGAGAAAGAAAAAGCGAAAGAAAAGAGACACAAACCTATGTACGTTACATGTAAGGCATAACTAAGTAACCCTCCATTGGGGGTCAATTCCAGACCTCTGTATTTTTTGTGGGGGTCCTCGTAATCCTGTAAAGGCTTATTCTGTCTCTACATTCTTCAAATTATTAGCTATAACATAGCTACCAACCGGAACAATACAGTACAACTTAGAAAGGTTATTGAGCTTTGACCAACCATTAGCTGACTCTTGTCTATGCTTTTTAATAAGACTTTCACTTCTAACAATGTCACAACCACTGGTTGCTTATGGCAGAGGTAAATGAGTTCAGCAATCAGTTCTCAAGAGACAGTTAACCTTCAACCCCTCAATCAAACAAAATTAAAATGGAGGATTCTGCAGTACAAAATAATAAGGCATGTATAGGTCATGTAGAGTGGAGAGAGTGGAGAGCACTATTCTCATGATTATACATAATCTATGCAAACATGTATATATACATAAAATAAAAATGTATTCATCATGACACATACAAAAAAAAAAAAAAAAACATGCTTCCAGAGGCACACCCAACTGCTTCTCCAGCCATTACCACCATTTCAGTTGAGGATAACAGCAGCATTGCCAGCAACACATGCCTGTTTCCCCTGACGAGCTCCTATAGGTAGCGATGGCAGCAATCGATCTGCTGTTCTTCCAATTAACTACACACCAAATCCCAGAGAGAAGAAGACGCGATGCGTCATCAATTAGTGCCGGTTCACAGACACTCTGACAAGGCCCAAATTTCTACCACGTTTGTAGCCCTTTCTGCGTCATGACAATTTCTTACTTTAAGATCATGTACATTCTAAGGGGGAAATGATGCAACTAAATGAAATGTTGACTGTTGACTGCAAACAAAAGTGTCAGCATAACCTGGATTAAAGAAGAGAGAGTGAGAGCGAGCAAAAGAGAACGACAGAGTGCAGGAAGGAAAGACAAAAAAGAAGCGTGCAGAGAGGAAGACAGAAAACATGTGACTATGCATGGGGGGCTCAATGAGAGAGAGGAAAAAAGAGAGGCAATCAAAGAAAAAAGAAAGGCTGACAGTGATGAAGGTAGAAAGAGAGAAGACTAGTCCTCAGCAAACTGAAATCATTTAAATCATTTGGTTTGTTATATATATATATATATATATATATATATATATATAGCCAAATTAAAGTGCTTAAACAGATTTGTATTGAAGAGCTTTATCGAACTGATCTCGAAGACAGGTCACCAAATATGTGCAGAACTTGTTGTCAAAACCAACACACTTAATCATTGTGCCTCACCTAACTTAACCTCTTTCTCTCTCTGTGACAGCAAAGCAGTTAGTTGAACAGAACTGGCTATTGACAATGTATTTCATTAAAGAGTGCATATTTGTGGAGAGCCAAGTTAAAAATAGAGTGCTTTGAGGTTTGGTTTCAATACTTTAACAGCCCCATAACTAAAACAAAATGGTTAGGCGGGTTGCTTAGAAACTAAAGCAGTTCCGTAAGGGGGAAAAAAATCAGCGACAGTTGTCAGAGCGAATGGTCTTTCACACGTTTACAGAGTTAAGGCCAAGGAAAATGACATAACTGTTGACATCCGTTAACTTGAGACATTGACGGTCGGACAGAAACCAACGATTTCCACTCTAATGAAAACGAAACCAATTACTGCACCGTCACTTACTTCAAAGATAATGGCAGTCACTGCTCTACTCGTCTACCACCAGTTGTTATAATCCAACAGAGTGGCCTAATTACTCGAATAGCTTAAGGAAATGGCTTTAGCACCCAGTAAAATCTGTCAAAGACCACAATCTTATGATAAAACACAAAGAGACAGTTGGTGAACCCAACAAATAAAAAATCTGAACTCATCTGTCACCCAAAAAAATGAGCATCTCTGCAAATCTCTAACTGAAAGGGACAAAGCTATATTGACATTCAGTAACAAAAGGAGGTCAATTAAACTGATTAAAATCTGGCATTACAAATTGTTGTTAAAAGTGACTGCACAGATCTCCTTCAACTGGAGACCCTAATGTTCATCTGTCATATGATCATAAAAGGTAGACCTGTCATAGCATTGAGGGGAAAAGACTCACCTGGACAAGTGAATTCTCTTTTCTGTGAGCTGACCCTGCCCATGCACGGGGTCGTAATGTGATTCATTCCGGACAACTTCAATCCCCTCCTCTGTGTCACTTTCCTGATGGCTGTGTTTGCTAATTGTGTACAACTGCCCTATCCTGTACTGTATGGAAGACAAAACGCCACAAAATATATGCTACGTTCATTTACAGGGATAGATTGACAGTTTTTGTAACTCAATGTTATTGATAAAAATGCAAACTCGCCACAAAATATCTGTGCGTAGGCTACTAGCCAGCACTTCAGGACAGGTTTGCCTTACACAGAGGTGGAAAGTAACGAAATACATTTACTCACGTTACTGTATTGAGTAGTTTTTCTGTGTATTTTGTATTTTAAGTAGTTTATAAAAATCGGTATTTTATTTTACTTGATTACATTTTGAGTGAAGTATTGTACTTCGCTAAATCAAAAATCCCATCCATTACTTGAGTAAAAAAAAAAAAGTTAAGACTAACGAAAACAGAAAGGGAGAGAAAAAAAAATCGCGCCCTAATTGAACGTTCCTGCTGAAATTTCTTCAATACTTTGTGGAAGCCTTTGTTTGTAATGACCGCTTCAAGACATTTCCTGTATGACAAAACTTATTAGTCGCAGTATCAGGTGTGATTTTGGCCCATTGTTCTAAACAGATTCCAGGGGTCCCTCTTGTGAATCCTGATCTTTAGTTACTTCCAGAACTGTTTAATTGAATTTAATTGAATTGGCTGCCTTCAAGTCTTTTTGGAGCTTTTTCCGAGTGGTCCTTAGCTCTTGGAATTGACTATCCTTCTGAATCCCTGGTCAGAAATATTGCGAGGAGATCCTGTGCAAGGCCGGTTGATGATGCAGTGATGTTTCTTCCACTTGCAGATAATGGCTCCCATGCTGCTTACTGGAAGATTCTGAAGTTTTGAAATGCATCTGTAACCAGTTTCATTGATATGTTTTGCAACAATAAGGTTGCAAAGGTCTTGGGAGAGCTTTTTGCTTTTATCTATCATGAAATGTTTCTTGTGTGACACCTTGGTAATGAAAATCCTTTTTATAGCCCATCGATATGTAGGCTACTAACCAAGCTTATATTAATTTGCACAGATAGAAAGGATAACTACTCTCTAACTACTTACAGATTTCAGCTTGTTCCTTCCCTTTCCTTGCCTTAGTGCTTTTTCTTAGCGTGTTCAATACTTCCCTGTGTTATTCCACTTCATTACACATGACTCTACTTATGGAGTTGTTTGGATTTTTTATGTGTGGATTACCTAAGTTATTACTAATGCCTGGTAAAAATGTTGTGCCCCCTGTATTCCACTTTTCAAGGGCCCTCTCCTCCATTGGGGCCCTATACTTCCAACTTTCCCCCACCAGTTCGACACCCTTTAATCTGCTGAACCTTCTGCTCGTTTCCAAATATAAAAAAACTCTCTGCAACTCAACATTGGCCTGCCTGCCTCAGCTGCCTGTGAGGGGCTTTTCAGTTGTGCTGGATTACTGTTCACTGCAAAGCGACCCAAGGATGAGTGCAACTAACTTTGAAAATCAACTACTACTCAAACTTAAAGGAGAACCCCGGTGATTTTTCACATAGATCTCCATTTCTCAACGTCCTTATCAGGCAAGTACCTCAACTCGGCAGCCATATTGCAACACTTTTTGGGCACTTATCGTGCATCTATTTCGGCAGAAATGCATGTGCGTAAGGCTTCACGACACCAATCTTGCTCCAGTAGCGAGATCACAACAAATGATTAGCACGATGTCTTCACAGCACACCACTTGATTGGCTCAATGTATTTTACAATTCACCACATGATTGGCTCAATGTATTCACATGTCGACGTTTTGCCGTGGAAGGGTTGTGATGTGTAGACAACTGCCATGTTGGCATTACAAACTAACCCCATGCACTATGGAGGATTTTTTGAGTGCTGTATCTCCTCATTAGAAAGTCTCTGGTAAAACTAGTTGTTCTGGTACCCACTCCCCCCCCAAAAAAAGTAGGCCTAACTAAGTAACTTTTACTTAAAGTACATTTTAAATGAACTAGGCCTACTTTTTACTTTTACTTGAGTACATTTTCAGATCGGTATTTTAACTTGTACTTGAGTAATATTTCATCAAGGTATTGGTACTTTTACTTGAGTACAATATTTTCGTACTTTTTCCACCTCTGGCCTTATACAATACATGCGTAGGTTATGTGGAGTTTTCCTAGGCCCTCTTCCCGTTATCTAGGCTCTGGGAGGAAGGAAGTACGTGGAAGTTGCCTGGGATCTTACCTCTTCCACCGTCAGTGGCATACATATGCGATACTCTTTCACAAGCATGACGTCCGCCCAACGTCAAATCCTTCCCAAAGTTCACAAGAAAGGGCACTACGTTTCAATTTGTAGATATTGTCAAGAAAAAGATAATTCCGGGTGTGGTGGATTAAAATCTGCAGGGGGAAACAAAAGTAGCCCATCACAAATGTTTCAAAGTGTACCAAAATGTTGCGGCTCGACAATGATTTTTAACAGTCAGACAATAACTAACAAAGGCATTTCAATGTATTTTCTTATTAGCGCAACAGATGGCAAACACAGCAAACACCATCACCAAACATCTAGCAATAACAAAACAATAAGGCTAAAGTCAACTTAACAATACAGAACACCATCAGTCTTCTAATCAATAATTTCGCCAACAACCTTAAGAAGAAGAGGTTGCGTGCATATCAAATCCGCTTTTCTGTTATCGACTTTGAGCAATAACTACACTTCGCCTACTTTGACAGAAACCGTCTAAGAACAATAGAGGAAACGTCGCCCCCCTAGTTAGCAAAAAGTTTTAGGCTTCTTGAAAAACGTAAGAAACATTACAATGGTTAGCTACGAGGAAATTGTCGAATGTGTTACCGCTACATTTTCAAAGTAACCCACGTCTTCTTCGACCTCGTTGTTTGAAAACACTTACCTGCCTCTATGGTAAAAGTTTGACCTCAAACTGTTGAGGTTATTTATCGTCACCGATACAATCGCAGTATGCCATAACTCTCCGATTGATGAGACCAATACTAAACTTGCGTGCTGGACATCCACTTTTCAAAAGTGTTCTAATGTCTTTAGTTGGGCCACCAGGTCTACTGACCTCTAGAGGCAAATCTAACCAAGCCTACTCAAAGTAGCAATTCAACGCCTTCACACACCCTCAGTCGCTTTAGTAGGCTACATTTATCAGATTAAACATGAAAAATCTTGTTCAACCTCCAAATCATCTAGTCACAGCAACTTTTCGTTGTTTTCATCAAATAGAAAATGCTTTTGCACGTTCATGCACATATTTACACAATGGTCTGCTGTTTCTATAAGGTCTATCAATTGTATGTAAATCACAATATATAATCCTAATAAGCCTCTCTACTGACTATCCGAAAACATCTGAGTTAGACTGAGTTAGTCATTACATGCTAAAGTGGTAAATAAGTTGTCATTAACTGTAGGCCTAATGCACATTTTACAATGCTCTCAGTTGACTCTGTAGCCTACATTCACTTATGAAGGGAAATGTGTGAAACATCAGCTCATCAAATGGTCAATCAGCTCTCTAAAATAGCTCAAGGGTGCTTCTCATAAACCTTCAATTGGGAAGTATATCAGCAGAGCACAACACAGTGTCTCAATTTCTGACAGCGAAAGAATAGAAAATGAATGTGTCAACCACCAGAGGAAAAAGAAGTGTTAGGCTATGCAATGGAAGGTGAGGAAGCAAAACATATAGAGGCCAAATGGGGACATTCTGAAAATACGGGCTACAATTGTGGACCATGTTCCCCATCATGGGTTTACGACAACTGAGGTTGGTCGAAGGGTGGGAGATGTTGGAGAACATAACCATACCATCAATTATTTTTTAGAGAAAACCGGTGCGTAACCTTACACTGCACACTACACAGTGTAATGGTGTACTTACTATAATGCTACACACACACATGCAGAGTACGCAAAGTACACAGCACACACTGTGACTTTTTTCCGCTGTATTTTCATACAGTATATTTACCACAGGACTGCAAGTCAAGTCAAGTCAAGTCAAGTCAAGTTTATTTATATAGCGCATTTCATACACAGAGGTCATTCAATGTGCTTTATATAAACAAAACAAAACAATAATAACAAATAAAAGCATAGAAGGGCAATATAGTCAAAGAATAGTTAAAAGGTAAAGATCATAATAAAAAGAAAACATAAAACACAAGGTAAAATCATTTAAAAATAAAGAATAATTAGTAAGCAAAAACAAAGGCAAAAGTAGTAAAAAAAAAAGTAATAAAAGACAAGGTAGAATAATTATCAAGGCAGATTCAGAATTTGTAACTCGGCACAGTTAGCAGAAAGCATCTGAGAACAGTTTGGTCTTAAGTCTAGATTTAAAACTGGCTACAGTTGGGGCCTTTTTGATGTCATCCGAAAGTTGGTTCCACAGCTGAGCCGCATAGCAGCTAAAAGCAAGGTTACCTCACAGAGATGGAAGTGGGCTTCTTTTCACACCTCAACAAAAGGAGGCTATTTGCGCCATAGTTATCGCAAATAAAGCTATTAGACTGAAGAAGATATAGTTATAGGGTTAGTGCCATTAAAGAAGAGAAGAAACCCTTTGAAAACAGCCAGTGTGTTCAGCATCTCAACTATCATGAAAAAGAAAGATGAAACAAAAGGAATGAAATAGCGGTACCATAACATTTGAAAGGAATAGTGACAAGTGTGAAGGAGCTATAACAATACGCACAGGTAAAATATATAATATATATACTCAGTGTAACTGCAGTCTATAGTCTACACTAAACAATACAAAATGATAAGTATAAGTATATACTTTTTTGATCCCGTGAGGGAAATTTGGTCTCTGCATTTAACCCAATTGGTGAATTAGTGAAACACAAACAGCACACAGTGAACACACAGTGAGGTGAAGCACACACTAATCCTGGCGCAGTGAGCTGCCTGCTTCAACGGTGGCGCTCGGGGAGCAGTGAGGGGTTAGGTGCCTTGCTCAATGGCACTTCAGCCGCGGCCCACTGGTCGGGGCTCGAACCGGCAACCCGACGGTTACAAGTCCAGAGTGCTAACCAGTGGGCCACGGCTGCCCATATGATATGATGTAGTACAGAAAATATGACGTGCAGATTTGCCATGACCATAGAAAATAATATGCAGTAAGTATACATTTGATGTAACTGTATCTTGTCCAAACTGACAATCCATGTAATTCCTTTAACTAATTTAGTATCGTCTGGGATATAGGGCATAATGGAACTTCAATCAAGTGAACCGGCTCATGACCTAAACCTGGATGATTCTTGCTAGAAGGCATGATTGAAATCTCATCAGCCACAGAGCTGCTGTTGATGTCTCTGCCACTAGCTAGGTCGATGACCAGGGAGCATCACCACTGTGTGATGCTTTTTCAGAGTTAGTATGTTCCTATTCCTATTACAGGGCCATGAACGCTTACGTAACACAGGGAATCTGCTCACATTCTCAGACACACTCTATGTGGGGATCTCATCCCTGATAGTGCGAGGGGTCTGATTCGGTGATGATTAATCAAAGTTAGGTGGTAATCTGGGACAGTGTGAGTTTCCAGGCACCAGGCACATTCCGCAAACTAGACTAAGGAGTTCTGAAGGTGGAAGGTTTTACGATCACCAGCCACATAGTCTGACGCTGCTTCTGGCTGCCATGGATGCAAAAGCATGAGGAGGACTTCACAGCAGACACCTTCACAGGCTGGATAAGACATTCCAGAGGAATATTTCCACGCTGCATGGCAAGGGGAGGTATCCATTGATTTGGATGACAATCTGTGGACAGGAACAACAGAGAGTGAAGAGAGCATAATTCCCTATAAAGTGCCATTTGAATAGTTCTAAGGGATGTTTTATATATGTTCACATTTGTCATTTTATTTTTTTCCTTTGTGCTATACAGTGTTTTCTTTATCACAATGACATGGACTCAACTAATTACAGCACACACAGTGAAAGCATACATGTGGAATGCTATTTACGTTGGGCTATTTGCATTGATATATTATGGCACACGGAAGTGCAGCCTTCTGCATTGTTATTAAAAAGCCTTAGTCAAAGTTTACATCAGAAAACCTACAGAGTGCACCATTATACTGACAACATGCATTTGACAGTCTTGCTTGTAAACACAACAACACACAATGACTTGGCACTGCCATGTTTACTGACATATTATTTACTTTTGATTTCGAGCAAGTGAAAAAAATGTTTTAGTACAAAAGTTTAACTAGAATGGTTAAATTGAAAGATATATATATATTTATTTAGTTGAACATTTTTGACTAATAAAAGTTGAGCAATAGCTTTGAGCCTCAATTAGATTATGTTTAATATGTGTGTATAAAGCTGTGTGGGTAGTTCAATTGAATGCTTCATTCAAATAACTTCAGGCAATATAAATAGTATTGGTGACTGCTTGCATTTGTGAGGGTAAAAAGGTATAAAACCCAAAACAAATAGGCCTACAGTATAATTTTAGCAACATTACACATTTAGCAGGATGACAAATTGGATGTCCCTCAGATGTGAATCAATTCAAACAGAATGTAATTTCAGGACTTGCTTTTGCACAGAAATGAATGGATGGCCATTTTGTTTTCTTTTCTGCAGGAGTCTGTTAGAATGTGTCACAGTGTGCTGTGGCCAGATATAAGACGCAGATTGCATTCCCGTTGACATGACATGCCATTTAATTAAATTGTGTGAGTTGGTGTCACTTTGGCTGGACACGCGATTGCCTTCGCTCCTATCCGCTGTTCTTCTTTACATAGCCAAAGCGCATGTCTTAACAAAAGAAACATTTTTGTCTGGTCTGAAACATCTTGCCCATTGTATTGTGTGGGTGTGGGAGCCATTCACCCATACCCTGTGACAGTAACAGCGGGCTTTACAAAGCACCAAAGATTTAAGGAACAATATTTCCCATGGGGCATGGAGAAAAAAAACACATTGTGAACCGCTTTCGCCACAATGCTGCAACCTGAGAGCGCATCAGCCTACGACCAACATACAATAGTGTTATTTTACAATATTGTAATTCAAAAAAATTCTTAGCTTGTAATTGGCTTGGGTGGGGTGGGGGGGGGGGGGTTACATACATCAATTTCTTTTCACAATCTTTATGTGGGTAATTTCACAATCAGGGTAAGTGCTTGAAATTCTCTGCATACATTCTCTACATACCTCAAACGATGTGATTATGTTGGATAACTATATGTTATTATTAATGACTAGATGTAGGCAGAGCCTAATGATTTGAAAAATAATTGCCAAAATACAATTTGTTGGCACAAAACACAACATTCAGTCATTTTCACCCTCAACTTGACGTTTCATTTTAAAATGTGCATTACTTCAACGTATCACAGTAACAAAATGTTACTGTGGCCAGAATAGACCACACTTGAACATTCTGTAATATGTTAACATTGTGTTGAAGAAAGCACAGAATTATCATACTGAATTGACTGACTTAAGAATGGTCAATGACCAGTTGCATGAAACATGGTTTAATCCCTCAACAGATTAAACAAACAAAAAAAAACATAAATAATGATATTTCAAAAAAGTTTTAATTTTTAGGCCTTTGAGAAAGAAAGAGCTCGCGCTGATTGTAAAACTACCCATGCAATTCTGCATTATAAACAGCATTTGTGGGATCATGTTGGTACAAGCAAGTGTATAATGAATCAAAAAGCAAAGTGAGAATATCAATACAGTGCTGCTTCAATACGCCACACCAACACACCAACTCCATCCACAGTGAAGCTTGAAGGACACATCTCGGCTTGCCCTCCACACCCCCTCACCCCCACTCTCAAGCTATGCCCCACACTCAAGCCTGGCCTGCTCATCCATCAAGCTGTCTCAGCCTGTGCAGTGGACCCAGTGAGAGTGGAATACCCTACTGCTCTCTCTCTCTCTCTTTCTCTTTTTTTCTCTCTCTCTCGTGCTGCCTGGCAATATGGAGTTGAGAGTGTAGAAAGGAAGGATGCAAGAATGCCATGCCTTTGTTTTTGGTTCAGTAAGTTCAGTAATGCCTTTGCATAAATTACAGGCCCTGTGGAGAGATTTTGCATTTGATCCCATAGGTGTTAGGTGGGCGCCATTATCAGCTTCTTTGAATTTGTTCGTGGCACACGGTTAAATAGTCAAAGTAACAAATCACTGTGATGTTGGAGCTTTGACGAGGGGGGCTTTTGTTCATGTATTGCGGATGAGAATCGCCAAGGGCATCAAAATGGTAACCTCAGACAGTGCAGAATGTATGCGATCCCAGTAGGTGGCAGTCGGGAGCTATGTAATAAGATTATTTCAAGACATATGGCATACTGTGCTCCAGGTTAAACAAAGTATCAAAATGGTAACAGAAAAGACGCACCTCTCACCATACATGCAAACATAGTCTATCTGTAGACGTTTATTTAATTTGGGGCTGACCTGTACCTGTATCAGTTAGAGAGAGATACTGAATAAGCCACGTCTTTTAACTTTACTAACTTTACTAATCGAGTGTCAGACATTTCACAATTTAATTTGAAAATGTCCAGACCTACCTCTTTGGACAGAAAGGAACGGAGAAAACTAAAGCTAGGCACTGCGGCCTAATCTCGTCAAGGAAAATTGACAGACGTGTTAATTGTTCCCCACAACACTGACACGATTATTGGGAAAACTGAAACCAATGAACTATCCTGGGAGGTGCCTCCTGGCCATCCACAGCCGAGCAGTAATCAATAGTTAAATAGCGGACATCTATCTTGTGAAACATATGGAAGGTTAGTCGTTGTGCAACAGTGTGCCGAGAAGTATTCCTAGGTTATCTACTGTATATCTATGTATAGGCTTGCATTTCTTTCAGCAGTTCACAATATAAAGCTCGCGGGGGTTCTGAGCACCGATGTTGTCTTGAGTGGCTGTCAAACCATTCAGCTTAAAAGACCTCACTTCAAAAGTCAGTTGTGACTTAGCTCGTTTCCCTCACATGTTATGTCACAATCTAGGCAATGTAATGACATTTGTAATTTACATTCACAGAGATGCACTCATGTAGTAGATGCACCTTATGAGTAAACAAAAGCAAATTGATCTCGTGTAGGTGTAGCCTAGCTACTTTATCTGGTGACCCTTTAAAACAAAAACCTGCTTAACAACACTGTCATGGCACTTCCGGTTCGCATACGGTATGATTGTGTTTATTGTGTTTTAAAACCTTCATGATCTGTCAGGTGTTTCAATGTCAGCTGCTATCTGAATTTGTGGTGTGTGTGGTAGCAGCTATGAATGATTATTGCAGTGTGTGCCCTAAAGGTGATCAGAGCCTTCTGACTGATAATAAGGAGTATTTATGCTGGGGATAATCCTAACCCACTGCCACTGGTGGTTTCTTAAAACCACCTGCATGGTCATGGTTGGCCATGTCTGTGAAAGGCAGAAGATGGGTATGATAATTAGCCGACTTAGCGGAGTGTTTACTCAGGTAGGTTGCTGGGGATGATGGGATATTTGTCTGGGAAGCCGCAGGGCTGGTGCCAGGCCCAGGGTATCTTTTAGGTGATGTAGAGCTCAAACCGTGTTGAGAGAAAGCAGAGGCAGTGCAGAGCGCCTAGTGCTGCCGAAGCGAGATACACAGACTCGCGCAGGCAAACACACACAAATATCTTCATTGACATTTCAAACATGCTGTTGGACCTTAGGATAGAATCAACACATTCATAATGTATGACACATTCTGTGCAGTGAGTGCAATAATGTAATTGGATCCAGGGAATATAAAAAGAGAGAAAGAAATCTATTGCTTTTTGTAGGGCTGAGGCAGACACAGTGCTTAGTCTTTTTTCTTCTTCCTTTTTTATACGAACCCTCCAGCCTTTGATCAGATTTTTCTCGCTTCTGTGGTCAGTTGAGCAGCATCAGTGCCGACTACAAATATTAATCTCCAGGTCCATGCCAGAATGTGGCTCTGAATGAATAATTCATGGCAGCAGGAGAAACAGGGGAAGGTGAGCTTGCTAGTGGCCATAACCTGACTAAGTTGAACAGAAAGATGCACTGCCAAACAAGAGAACAGATGTGAATCCAACAGAGACCACATTGAAAACATAGACTGTGGCCTGCGGTGCCAGAGTGTTTTCCAGTCTGTTTGACTCGATTTCCTCCTGGTCTTGGTCCTGGTATAACTGTCTGCTTGCACTTGCCCACTCTTAAAAGCAGATTATTTGGCTAAATGACTGTTTGAGCTCCTCAAGGGTGTACATACCTCGCGTTTGGACAAGAGCCTCTTATCTGCGTCCCAGAGGCAGGTGAGGAGCGAGAGGGCAAAGGTCGCCTATTGTCCGAGGGAGCGAGCCTGACTTAACCTGCACAGCTCTTCTATTTAATTGCCCACTTCAAGGGTGGGAGAAAGGGGTCGGGATGACGGGAAGATGAGCAGCCAAGTCAAGCATGGATGTTGCATACCTGGGCTTGACACAGCTGTCAGGGTGCACCTTTTGCTCACAGGTAATCCCCAATCTGTCATCATTAATGTGACTACGCTTCACAGCGCCTCCTCTGAGAGTGCTACTGCAGCAGGTCTCTTAAAGATGGCCAGATGTATTTATCAGTACAAGACTGCTGGACACTTTATAATGACTTAATATGCGCCTGCTGTACACTTTATTGAATTCTTCAAATTCATATTCTATTCACACACGTGTTTTGAATTCTTGTTTTGATATTTGATCTGTGGCTGTGGGGAGGCACATAGGTTTTTTTTTTTCTTGAACACCTTGGGTCATCTCTTCATGACGATTGTAAGATGTTTGAGAGTGGAATGAAATAAGCCCAAACAACTAGCTTTCAATGTGTGGCCGGGAGAAATTATTGCTGAATTTGAGGGAAATTGACTGAGGCCCTTTTCAAATCCCCACCCAAACTCCTCTTAGAGACGTTTCATGAAACCGCAGCACTCAGGAAATTGAAAGCATTCATTTGTTTATTTACAATTTTAGAGGGTGTAGTCTCCCCTGACCCACAGAATGTTCGGTGCATGCACCATCGTTCACTGAGAGGCTTCTTTCATTTACAGAGGAACCCATTGAAGCAGCACAGTAACACAATAAAAGAAAATATGTTTCAGTAGTGTTTGCATGCATGGCCAAGGATTTGAACAGGCTATTACAGTGTTAATAGTCAATAATGACTGCATGAGGGTCAGCCCTCTCATATTTCCCCATAAATTCCCCAGCCCCCACCCCCCTTCAAGAAACATCGCATCAGTGGGCCTCCGGTCTTCCGACAAGCTTGGCAAGGATCCACTGATGCCAGCATCACACTCCCTAGATTAATCCTTCTCGTTCCTTTCATTGGCTTCCAACATTCAAACCCAAGAAAATTGGCCTTTTTTATAGCCACTTGGGTTGTGCGGTTTGGCCCCATAAGCCAGCAAAATTTGACAGGAACAATTAGTAGCGCTGATATGGAGGAGGCACAGCAGCAGCGCTGCCGCCACAGCCTCCACCTCCTCCATCACCACCACCGCCAACATCTATGCCCACATTCCTTCCCTACTAGCTTACTAAGTGGCCCTTGAACCATCCAGACCTGT
The DNA here is from genome assembly GCF_018492685.1 of Alosa sapidissima. NCBI lineage: Eukaryota > Metazoa > Chordata > Actinopteri > Clupeiformes > Clupeidae > Alosa > Alosa sapidissima. Next base: position 6,910,330 of record NC_055959.1, on the reverse strand, counting down.
GGCCTGCCTCTGTCTCTCTGGCCCATGAAAAGGGCCGGTGACAGTAATCCCCAAACGTACTGAGCTCATATGGCTAATGAGGACTAGCCTACTTCAGTTTATGGCTCAGCCTTAGCGGGCGCAGCGCTGCAAGTATGGGAACCGGCTCACATGGGTCTCCTCGTCACTCCAGGTTTTTTAATTGGCTAGTGTTGCCCATAGTGGTGGCGCTGGGGTGGGGAGCAAGTGCAGTGAGACAGAAAAGACACCAGCCTGGCGGCATAGCATTGAGGGATAAAAGGAAGTGTGTGCGTGTGTGTGTGTGTGTGTGTGTGTGTGTATGTGTGTGTGTGTGAGTTTGAAGAGAAAGAGAGGAGTGATGGGGAGGCTTGTGTTCTGAAATGAAGGACATTCTCACAGAAACCTTTGAGCATGTGTCAGTTTGCACAGGCTATGCCAAAAAGTGTATGCCAGAATTACAGTGACACTGAGCTAAAATCACTAGATTGGATTGGGGATTGTTTGTTTTTTCAGCAGTGTTGGCCAACAGAATGGGTGGCGAACTGTTAATTTTTTCAAAGTGAGTCAACATGAAACTGTGTTTTAAAACGTATGGGCCGTTGCCTGACTTTCTAGAACTAAGACTGCATTCTCTACAAATGTGCAGAAGGGGGCTGAAATACTAAGGACGACTTTAAATAAATTCATCTTGTTTTCTTTTGAAAAAGTTATCAAAATGATTGCTCTGCTGTTTGTCTTACCAATGCAAACAGTTTGATGGAGTAAAAGCTTACAAGAGCATTATAAAGAAGTGGTTACGCTCCATTTGCAAAGCTAGTTTGTGGTCTCCTAAAAGTTAAAGGAAACAATCCAAAGCAAGAGCCCAGACACATGACTCTCAAGGTTAACCCTTAAAGTTAATCCAGATAACCCTCACAGTCACCCCCATAAAACTAAGATTAAACATCCATTCACATTGTTTTTCAACAATCTGTTAATTTAATTTGTCTGCTTATAGAGTCCCTGACATGTCACTTGACAATTTATTGACATAGTAAATAAAAAACAATGATTGTTCCCCTTGAGATGTAAGCAAAAGTAGGTGTTCACATGCATGGGGGAGTAAAGGGTTTAAGAGTTGTACCCTTGAGGGTTGAAACCCCCCACAAAGCTCCATAATTCCCCAAATAACTAGAACTCCTTCCCATTAAAACAAAACCACCAAATAGCTCGTTTTAATCTTTGCCAGGGAAAGTGCTCCTTTCACATGACCACGCGGTCACACGTACCACTTCTTGACCCACGAATGTTTAAGTTCCTTAAAATCGTGTGGAAGCATTTCGTCTTTGAGGATTAACAGCGCAGAAAGATCAAGATCACCATTCATTCCCTCCCCTTTGCTAGAAGCCTCGCCGGATCAATTAATGCGCTTAGCAAAGAGTAAAACAAGACGGGCATTTTGCCGGAGTCCAGGTGTAGCCAGGGGGTTAGGTGAAGCGTGGAGAGAGATCCCCGCTCCAGAGGGGCAGGACCGTGCGCTGAGGGTGAAGCTAGGGGGAGGAGGCGCATCTAGTGATTTATTCGAACGGAGTGTAGATTGATAGGGAGCCGCTGCGTTCTTGCTGTGCGCACTCGGATGTGAGCGGAATCTCGCGAAATCGCAACTTTTTGGTTGCAATTTTCTTATTCAAAGACCGCGAAAGTTTTGTTTGGTTGTCTGGAGAAGTCGGAAGGAATTCATTGTGCACATATCTGAAGATTTCATTTGAACGACTGAGTGCCATTTAGGACAACTCTTGTGCACAGAAGTCAGGATGTCAAATATTTCTGTGAATGACCATCTTGAGGGGATATTGTCTGACTTTGAGGGTGAGTTTGATTTAAGTTAGTTGTTTAGCTTTGTGGGACTATATGTAAAGTGTACTCTGTTGAACAGTGCGAAAATGTAGCCCACAAGTAAATATTTGCTATTGTCCATTCACTTCCCTCAGCATTGATATGCGTTCTATAGCCTACAAACTGCGTTTGCTCAAACTTATGTTCTGGCGGTAAAGAGTTTAATTACACGGTTTCAAACCAAAGACAAGTCAACTGCAGACTATACTTTCCCTCTGTAAAGACCCATTGGATTTTTGGAGATGGAATGCATTCATTCCACAAGTATGCGACCCCAAGCACATGGAGCGTTATCGTTTTCCTTTTTGCCCATTCACTGTAGCCTGTAATCCATCAACAATAATAACAATTCCTTCAACAAGTCCATCTATTCTTGTACTATTATGACAGAATTGTTTTTAATCAAGGTTTCCCTAAGGTATGACGGTACTTCTCTGTAGAAAAGGAACACTGCTTCCGTTGCAACTATGTCATTATGTGATGATCTTCACGGTGCCTCAGCTGTTTTCTCAAATATATGCCCAAAAAATAGTTTATACTTTTCAATCTTTGCCAATTTATCCCAATCTATTCTCCCTGTAAAGGGTGCATATGTTAACTTAAACTAGAAAGTTTCCTAAACTTAATGTTTATCCCTTTAGCTAAATAAACTTATCTCAACAGTATTAGGAAATAAATAAAGTGGTATGAAGAGTCTAAGTAAGTTGTATTTCCTTGTAAATAGTAAACTGAGTATGGAAGTCCAGTACTCGTTTCTTTTTCTCTCTTTCTTTTTTGTGTGCGAGGCATGATGTTGAACATTCCCATTCGCACCCCTAAATTCTGAGGACTGTTTGTTGTAATTAGCCTGCCATGCATTGCTCTTGCACTAACCCCTGGCCTTAGATACAGTGCAACGCTGAAGCGCTTTATTTAGAAAGCTATCTCCACACAGACAGACTTCTCTACTACCGTGGCCACTATTGGATTTGACGCACATTTCTGACCTCTCCTTGCAGATCTGTCATGAATGGGGACAGGGGAAGGGACTACAGAACAATGGAGTCTCTCTCAGGGCATATAGCTGTTTAGACAGGTGCTGATAGGGGGGAAAAACAAATTAGTTCAAGCCTTTGGAATAAAACACAATCTATTATTGCATTTGTGTGCTTGTTGGGGACTATTGTTTTCCTACACAGTTGCATTTCTTAGGCCGATGATCACTTGAGGAAGTTGACATAGCTCTTTTATGGCACAGCTCATCATTACTTATACTGTGTGTGTAGCACAGACTTACAGGTATCAGTGACCTGACATGTGTCTCATTTGTTTTGAACCTTTGTGGCTGTGATAAGAACTTCCGGGTCCCACATGTTTGTACACATTTATGGGTGAGAGGCATCACCCGTAGGAATTTCCAAGCCACACCTTTTGAGATTTGCTCATTGAAACAACTGGCCTTTGCTAAATGGCAAGCAAACATATCAGATGAACTGGCTTGAGTACCCCCCAGAGCTGCAACAACATCATGGAATACCATTGTGTCGTCAGTCGAGTGGTGACGCCTTTGATGCTGAATGGCTGTAGGCCGTTGCCTGTTGTTTGGGTGTGATCTGGTGCACAGATGTTTTCTAGCATGGGACTATTTGAACGCACAGTATATATAAAAAAACAACAACACAAAAACAAAACAATGTTCTGAGAGGGTATAGGCCTATTTAGGAGAGACGTTTGCAACATCTGTGTGGTATGAATGTAGCTTTGAGTGGCCAGTATTGAATGTGACAGGCTCCCATTTAATTTGGTCAAAGGATGCAATTGTCATCATCTACGCTCCTGTGAGCATCTGGGAATGTGGTGAAAGGCACAGTGTCCTCTGCTCATGGTGCCCCCCTCAATTAGTTTTCTTTTCAATCAGATTTATCCTGTGGGCTATAAACCATGTGATTCGTGGTAGGGGAAGGTATCACAACAGAGAGGTTGCATTTTGGCAGCTTCACCTTAAACTCTCCACAGAGTTCACCTTAGAACAAGGGGCCAGTGTGCCACAATGGACCTCAGTGAAGACATACAGTAGCCCTGTTCAACATGCAGGACTAAGGTCCGAGGATGGCAGGCTGGAATGTGTTGGGCTGCACGGAGTGTACCGAAGGGTCCTTTCATGTGGCAGTGCAACTGTGAAATGTGTCCCCCCCCCCCAGGATACGCATTGGAGTTGAAATCGTTGCTATACGGGTCTTAAGACGAGCTGGATTAAAGCAGGCCTTAATAAAGTAGAAATGCAAGGAGACGCACAGAAAGAGGAATGGAGACAGAGCCCTCAAAGGCGTTTCTTAGTGAATGGACAACCCAGAACAGGCTAGAGAATAGCCCAAAGCCGGGTGGCTGTCAGTAGCCGCTAGAACAAATATAAAAGACTCTGCCTCTTCCCGCAGTGGGAAACCTAAGACGGCCATTGGGCCTTACCCCTGCTCCTGAGACCCACAGGCCAAGGCCCCCAAGTGGCAGCCTGGGAGATCTGGTTGCTTCAGTAGCCTCAGTATTTCTGGCTCCATGGTCATCAGGTTGACAGCTTATACCTATGCGAAAACAAGGAGTTGGGTTTCGGGGCTTTGCCTCTTCAAGTCCTGACTTTGCATGACCAGTGTTGTGTTTGAGTGATTTTACAGGTTGTACTGAGTTCTCTGGCTCTTCCTGTTAATATGCAACTCAACTGAGTTTTGGTGGAGGTTTTTGTTTGGAGAAATGGCAGTAATGTGAAGGTGTGACTGCATGTGGTCGTGTGTGTGTGTGTTTTGCCTGTAATTACCCAGGCTCCAGTGGAAGCCCCCATCACAGGGCAGTGGTCTAGTACTCTGTGGCTCTCTGTGCTCCTTGCATGAACACATGTGTTGGTTTCAGCCAGGTCATGTGGTTTCCTAGAAGGCAGAGAAAACATACATGAAGAAAAAAAGTGGATATGAGTCAATAATGATGATTTATGGGTTTCCTGTCACACCCAAAGCAAAGTACTTGTTTAGATCACACACACAGGCACTCCAGGCAAACAGCAGGTCCACCTAAAAAACCCAAAGAGTTGTTCACCAGAGGCGGAACTGTAAAACCGCCTGTTTGCCTCTAGAACCGTCACTCAGGGTGTCATCTCTGAAGGAAGACCTCCACTCCTGACTTGCTTTTTTACATTGGAATTCCATTTTAACAAGACAGCAAGCATACTTTAAGTAGTGTTCCCACTACTTCCTCTATTAAAGAAGAGAAAGAGAGAGAGTGAGAGAGAGGAAGAGAGAAAAAGAGAAAAGTTGGCAGTAGAACAGTGGTTCTCAACATAAAGTTCAGACTTGCCAGTGCATAATTGCCTCTAAAAGTGCATGCCTTTGATGAACATCCTCTATAAAGCAAATGGAGATGTGTATTAGGTTCCCCTGGCCCATACATGTTCTCTTCACGTGTTGTTTCACACTGGCAGCTAAGCGTTTCAGCAAGACCATGTGCCCTGGGGTTTTTTTTGTTTGTTTTATGCCGGTGGAAACCTTCGCACATGTATACGTACACGCATACCTGACTTTTAGCAGCCCAGGAAGAACGGGTTAAAAGAAATACACCGAGGGTGATGTAAGTGCCGTGGCCCGTGCTCCCTCACTCTCTGATGAGGTGTGTTAAAGAGTTTGTGAAAGTGTGAAAGCTTTTTAGAGCGCCCCAGGGATGGCAGAACCTATAAGGGTGGAGGGGTGGGATGGGTGGAGGGAGGTCGAGTTGAGAGGGGTGTTGTGGGGGGGGGGTCTGGGTGAGTGTTGTTACGACACTGAAAATGGCAGATCGGAATTCAGATTCCAGATGTGCTTTGAGCTTAGGGGGGGGCTGCACAGGTAGATGGCTGCTGGGCCATGTGGGAGAGAGAGAGAGAGAGAGAGAGAGAGACTGAACAGATAGAGGGGTCGTCAGAGAATACCTGCCTGGAATGTGTGTGGTGGTGGTGGTATGTGGTGGTGGTGGTGGTGGTGGTGGGGGGGGTGCAGCTGAGTGTGAGGTGGGGGTTGAGAGGCTATACGGGATGGTGGGGGAGAGAGAGCTCAGACAGGCCCAGACTAGCCTCTCCTTCCCAGCCTGTCCAAAGGTCTCAGCTCCCCTTCGTCAACAGCTTAGACTTTCCCTCCTTCCGTCTCTCCCGCGACTGGACCCCTCATGGCGGATGTCCACTGAGTGACACATGGTGCAGTGGCTGATGCTGCCTGTCATATTTATCAAGCTGGGCTGGGAGGGAGAAAACTGCTAAAAGCATGTTGTGACTGACTTCTCTGGATCTGCATCTCTGGATCACTGGTCAGGATGGAAGGCCAGTAGCAGTTTTTTATGTGCCAGACAGACGTCCACGCGTGGCACTCTCACCCTGGTCACCCCCAAAACTCCCATCCCCTCCCCTCCAGACTGCCCCCAGGCTATCATCAAGTGTGCAGCCTTTTTTCTCCCCTGCGAGTCGCCCCTCAGCCCACATACCATAAACTTAAGCCCGTAAAATAACAGGCCATCAGCCAATGTGAGGCGGGCTGGCAGATGAATGCGCGAGGGGAGCTGAGGAGAATCTACCCTGTCGTCTACCTTTATTAAGCTCTGCGTGACAGTCCAAATCCTGCTCTTTGATTGCGCGCCGACGCGATTCGCTTTCCGCTTTCTCTGTAGAGTTGCTCTCTCGCCAACTTATAAAGTGCCTGCTCCGTTCCGTTCCACGCCACGCACGGCCGCAGATGTCGGTAGAGAAAAAAAAAAACGCTTGCCCCCGTGTTGCCTGTGGTGATCTCCTAAGCCTGCATGCTGACTGCCAAGTGATGAGAATCTGCTTCTCCTCACACGCGGAGAAGGTTGGAGGGGGGATTTTCTCTCTCTCTCTCTCTCTCTCTCTCTCTCTCTGCTTCTTAAATCACAATAACACCCCCCCTCCCCCCCCCGGGTCACGCAGCTTGAGAGGGGGCCTGCGAGGCACAGCTTGATTGCTCCAGATTTGCAGGAAATTAAAGAGAGGACCTCTGAGAGCCCTCTGATGAGCCGAGTGTCAACGGTCTGCGTGACAGGAAGTGCGTTATCACGGGGGGGAGGGGGGCACCCCCTGTTTCCCACAGTGCAACAGTGAAACACCCTAAAAAGAACAGCTTCAGGGAGGTGCCTTATCCGCCCCCACACCACCACCACCACCACCCCTGAGTCCCCTAGCAGAGCAGAGTCCATCCCGCGCCACTGTTGGAAAACAAAGATTAGACAAGAGACTATCAGGTTGTTGTTGTTGTTTGTTGAGGGGTAAAAACATCATCATATTCAGCAGGTTGTGTGTAGCTCCACGGGTAAGCTGAGAGGATTAGAACCGAAAGGAACGCTGAGAGAGAAAGAGAGAGAGAGAGAGAGAAAGAGAGAGAGAGCAGAGTAGTCCCAGAGTGGAGACGTGCCACCAAGGCTCGCCTGTCATCGTAATTATTTCCTCAGTTTTTGAGCGGGTGCCAGCAATCACCTGATATCTCCCCCTAGCCGCCCCCCACCCCCGCCCCGACTCCCACCCCACCCTGCACCCCTTCCCTTGCCTGAGCTGCCAGGGCGAGTTCACACTCGTCCCGGCTCTGCTTTGTGCAAAACCGTTAGCGTTGTGCCAGGCTGTTGGAATTCCTCTGCGGTTCGGGGCGCTGGGAGTAGCTGCGTTGTTGTGGTGGTGGTAGTGGTGCACGGCCGCAGCTACGTGCCTCTCACTCGTTGCTCTCTTGTGTCTCCTGTGTGTGAACACCCACGGCGACCAAGCCGCCAGCCTGCTGCGTTTTTAAAAAAATTTTTTTACGACATCCAAAACAAGTGCTCGCTGGCCGCTAATGTAGTCTTTCACCAAACCCCCCACCCAGCCAAAAGCCACACAGAGCGGCGTGCACCAGAGCGCGTGCACCCGGTTGTCCATTAAGGCTGAGAGGACCATGTGTCTATGGCACAGGGGGTCACGCTGTTGGAATTTGATTAGGGGGCTAAACTCTCACAGCTGTGCTGCTGTTGATGGAACTGACGGAGACAACGGGACCGTGGTCTTGCTCACTGTACAGAAAAAGAAGGAGCTGGGGGTGGGGGGGTTGTCAGCCACTGCTTCATGAAATGTGATTTGATTTAGCGCTTGAAGTTTCTTGCAGCTCTTAATGAGTAGCATACCCTACAGAAAGACGTGCCGCTCACCCAGTGGCGCGAGATAAAAATCAGAGTTGCTGCTCCAGATGCTGTGATATCCCAGGCACCGATAGCGTCCTGTTTACACAGTTCTGACTGACTGAGCCTGAATGGGATAAGGCTCTGAGAAATGACTTCTTGCCTGAGGTTTTTTTTTTTTTGTCGTTGCTTTTCAGTTTTGTGTAATTAATGATTAAGACATTTGTTAGTATGAGAGAAAGACAGTGACAAAAAATGCGTAAGAGAGCGAGAAAGAGAGAGAGAAAAAGAGAGAGAGGGAGAAATAGAGAGAGAGAGACTTATATCAGAGTTATCTCATTTCAACTCCCCACACCGCCATGCTTGTCTGTTCTGGCCGTTGTCACTGGCCGCTTTGATGGCCACATTAAATGCTTTTTCGGTCGGCAGAAATGCCTCTCTTTCTCTCTCTGTGTGTCTGGGCTGCTGCGTGAGAGTGAGTGTGGGTCTGTCTGCGGATGCTCTCATTGTTCTCCACTGGAATTCTGGGTCATGGCAAGGGCCGCTGTAATCCAAGCCTTCAGCCCCTGACACTGTCCGTGAATCGGCCCTTTGTGCAGAAGGAAGAGCCTTAGCCTCTCACAAAGGGAAAAGGTCGGAAAACAGTGTTTGCCATTGGCTTTGTGTCCCAGGGTCTGGGGGGGGGGATTAAGGGACACCAGCACAATTCACATGGTCCAGGTGTGGTGGGGCCATTTTGTATCTTGTGGTCTTACTTTGTGCACACTCAGAGCTTTTTGTCTTTGTTGGCTTTGCATTTGTGTGTGTATGTATATGTATGTGAGTGCATTGTTATAAACGCTGTCCAAAAAGTCCTAAAGATTTTAGTCAAAGACTACCAATAAGACTACCACAGGTGTGTGTGAGGACTTTCCAGATTGTTGGGAAATCTCAAAACTACTTTTGTGTTTTTGCCTTCGTTCTTGAGGGTAATGTACAGAAACTAAGGACCTCACTGTGCTGTGCAAACACGTGCACGCTGTCGCCTACAAGTAAATCAAATTAAACTGTCTAAATCTGTCAAGCCATCAACAGTCCTACATGTTTACGTGAATCTTGGACTCCTTGCTAGCTCTGAGTCTGGACTGGATTACATGAATGAGACACTTGCAAGACATAACCTGGCTTCAGGAATGAAGTATGCTTTACATAGTGATGTCATGTCAACCTCAAAGAAAGATCAAACAGACACCACTGTAATTATAGCTTGGCCTCTAACAATGTGTCTGACAGAGGGCCATTGAAAATGGGCCCTGCTCTGTCTTTTACACAGAAGTGCAGACTCTCAAGCTTTTAGTGGCACTATAAACACAATCTGGTAAATGACCGCTATACATCGATTTTTTTTTTATTGTTATCATGAAAGCAACAGAGGAGCTTTGAAGTATGTGTGGATCAGTATAAAGTAAATGGGTTACTTTAGCTGTGGTGAAAACCTGCATTTTTTGTTCCTAGAGACATTCTTTTTACTATGTTAACAGACTTAAGTATATGGTATTCTTCAAAAAAAGTTTTGAGTCTTTCGCATTCATTGTTCTTTGTGTTTCAGCTTCGTAAAGATCACTTAGACCTAGACTTTGATGTGTTAAAACTGTGTTTCAGCTATGTTTTTATACTTCCTTTAGACCAGAGATTTAAAAAAAAAACCGAACTATCACTGAATTTACAAATGTGAAAATGTACCACCAAATGAATGAATCAAACCTCCAAATGAATTTCTGCTAACATGAATCTCTATTCCATTACAGCGCTGAAGCGATCCTTTGATATTGACGATGTGGACGAGATCCCAGCCTTCTCCCCAGCGTCTCCTGTCACTTCCCCCATAAGCCCCACCTCCATTCTCAACAAGACCAATGAGAGCCGGAGTCCGTCGAATCACATGTCCTCGGCCTACCGCTCCCGGATCAGCGTGGGTTCGAGTCCCGCCCAGAGCCCTGTGCAGAAGTCCAGGATGGTCTCCAGTCTGTCCTTCAACCGGGGCACCATGGGCAAGCCAAACATCCACGCCAGCACTGGCATCAACCGAGCCGCGTCCTTCCAGAACAAGTTCAACCCCAACGGATTCAACTCGTCGTCAGGCCCCGGCAGTGACAACGACAGCCTGCACAGCTCCTCCTCCAGCCTGGAGTACCAGGCCTCGTCCAAGCTGAACTCCTACGCCACCAGCCCCCCGCAAAGCCCCATGTCAGGGGTCGGGGAGTACAACAAGGCCCCCTGCATGACCAGCCCCGTCCTGAAGAAGTTCTCCTCGCACGGGAACGTGTTCCACTCGGAACTGGAGAACCCTCTGGTCATCCCCACCGAGCCCATGGGCATCACCCACGGCTCCATGCCCTCTCTGGATCTCCAGATCGAGAGCGGCGGCAGCAGTGGGATGAGGCGCGTGGTCTCGCCCGGCTCCCGCTTCGCCAACGCCGGCGTGCCGTGGAACAACGTCCCGCACCGCGGGATGCAGAATGCCAGCCCGTACGGTAAGGAGCCTCCGTATTCACCTCCCAACCACCAGCCGCAGCAGTCCCCCAAGCCCAAGGAGCGGGCCAAGCTCAACAAGTTCCCCCTGGATCTGGACAGCCTGGTGGCCAATAAATGCCAGGTGGTCGAGGCCACCGGCGCCCCCCCGAAACCCCCTCCGAGGTTCCTGCCCTGCTCCAGCAGCCCGTCCATGTCCACCAGTCCCTCCGCCTCCATCAGCAGCCTGGACAGCACTGACCTGACCCTCGTCCACCACCACAACAACAACAACAATGTGGAGAAGAGGGAGCCGGTGTGCTCCCAGCCCGGTGCCATGCCCGTGCCCTGCGTCAGCCCGTCTCCCGTGCCACTCTCGCCGGCCCAGACCCCGCAGCTCAACCTGGCCTCCCAGCCGCAAGTCGTCCAGCTCTCCCCGGTCACCCCGCCGCCACAGCTGCCGCCGTTCGCTGTCCCGGACCACAGCGCTAACGAGGCCGACCTCGACGTGACCCAGGCCAAGGAGAGCGTTGGCTCGATACTCCAGAGGATTGCCTCCTTCTCCCGGGTGGATGCCAAGGTGCCAGCCCAAAGCCCCATCCTTCCTTTCAGCAATGGCATTAAGAGGGAGTCACCAGCCTTGCAAAGGCAGGAGCATGCCAGGGAGGAAGGTAAGACAGCATATGCTTTTATAACCACTGTACAATGACTACTACTCCAAAAAAACAAAAAGCAAAACACTTTTGTTCCACTACTTTCTTGCCCTTTTGGGAGGTCTTTATGAAGAGCCACAAGGAAAATCAGAACACCCAGACTATGCAGAAGGCTGAGACTGCTTTGGCGTTTAGTACCATTAGTTAAGTACATACTGAGGGACATGGGAAGGAGGGGGAGCCCCCCTCCCCCCTGCTGTCTACCACCATTAGAGCTTCTCTTTGTTTGAAGCCATGTTGTCATCACAGGTGTCTGTCAATGCCTCACAAACATACAGTAGAGGAGAATGAGGGAGGTCAAACTAAAAGAAAATAAAGTCAGATGCATACAGAGACAGTGAATGAATCAGACAGAACGGGGGGGAAGCCCACCAACAACAATGGGTGAAATTCTTGTCATATCAACAAATAGCTGAGGGCAACCAGTGATAGCGGTGCAATGCAGCTTGTCAACACATTCATTCCCAAAAAGTAAAATCCCCTGCTGGCCACCACTGTGGTTTCCTTCCTGCCAATACGAGGCAGCTCTGCTCTCTTCCCCACGGGGGAGAGACGCGAGTCCCCCAGGTGCTGAGCTGATCCGCAAAGCGAGGCGTCTCTCACCTGCCTCGCCATTCCTGGGGGAAGTTGGGAGGGGGGGAAAAAAAAAACACGAAAACCTGTCAAGACGTTGTTGTTTTTAGCCCCGCTCACCTTTGGGATCGGCCCAAAACACGACGGGAAGCGTTGACGTCGGCAGTCTAATGGTATCTCCCCAGCTGACAGAAATGGGTTTTGTGGCTGAGACTGGAGGGATTTAGCCGTGGGCAGCATCAGTAAGCGTGCCGCCTGAGATCCGCTCATGTCCGAGCTGGGCTGGGCTGGAGAGAGAGAGAGAGAGAGAGAGAGAGAGAGAGAGAGAGAGAGAGAAGCAGTGAGTTGAGGTCTAACAAGAGCCAGGACTTTTGTGCCTTCAAAAGCCACCAATGAAACAAATGTGTGTTGAAAGAGCTTCAGTATTAGACCAGATGTGACAGGTAGAAGCATGCTACTGACACTGTGCTGGACTTATTGGCCAATACAAACGTTAGTTGGTAAGGTGACTCATGTGATGTGGAGAGCAGGTGACATTGAAGTACTTGACCTACACGAGATAGCTTGGCTGCTGTACTAGCTGGCCTTGTGCCTGGTGCCTTGGGCAGCCATGTGGAAGTGCTCACTAACTGTGGTTAAGACGTGCATCCCTTACAGGAAACAACCAGAGATGAGAGAAGGAGCGAGTGACATGTGTGGAAGGAGGCTGGCCAAGTTCAGCCTTTTAAAAAAAGCCAAAGGGAAGAGGAGATAAAGTTATCCACAAACAGATGACAAAGACAGACCAAAAAAGTTGTTATCTGATGAGCGGAAAGAAAGAATTCTAAGTTGCAACGTTGTTGTTTTTTTTGTTCTTGATTCAAAAAGCATTATTTCCGAGGGGTTAAGGGGCTATGCTGTTTTCTAGGTTTTTTTTACCTTTTCCATTCAGTTCTTCTCATTTTCACTTTCTCTCTCTCTCTCTCTCTTTCACCCTTTCTCTTATTCTCATTTTACCTCACTCTTTTCCTCCCCCCTTCTCTCTTTCTCTCTCTGGTGCTGTTTAATGGAGGGAAGTTCGCAGCACTTGGTCTGACCAAAGAAAACAGGGACTCACTCAACTGTGAAGACCCCATGGGTGCCTGGTACTACGCTTGGCTATGGAAGAGAAAATGTGGAGGTTCTCCCATGGCACCTATCTTCTGCATCTCTCAAAAAGCAAAAGGGGGAGGGTGTGTGTGTGTGTGTGTGTGTGAGAGAGAGAGAGAGAGAGAGAGAGAGAGAGAGAGAGAGAGAGTGTGTGCAAGGGAAACACTGGGATGAGTGTTCTGACATCCGGCGTGATCTCGGACAGCTGGGTAACAAACGGCCCCACTAGTGCCATGTTTTCCCCTTAAACGTAAACACTGTTGCATTTGCACTGTGTGATTTATACTTTCCAGCGGATATGTTTTTTTTCTCTGGGGTGGTGGGGTGTGTGTGTGTGTGTGGGGGGGGGGGGGGGGGGTGCAAACTATAGGCCTGGCCTCGGGGCAAGTTTTCCAGGTTAACAACTGTCAAGCTTTGTTTTTTGACAGGGGGCACAGGAGTCAAATGGACATGTTGGTGATGTTGTATGGGCTTCTTCCTGAAGCTGACACATACATATCCATCACTGTTGGTGGAGGTGGGCGGGGTAAGGATGTTAGGTTCATCCAGCTCATAAAAGTTACTCTGGAGAGAGAGAGTTAACTAATCTGAGGCAGCTGGCTAGTTGGAACAGAGCTTAACTGTCATTACACTGACGTAGGTGTGGTCGTGTGTTTGCCTCTTTGTAGTGTATCCTCGTGTTCCCTTTCGAATGCATCCTCATATTTCTTTTCTCTCTTTATCTTGGCCACTGGACTCGAGCAGATGTTTCGGTGTCACCGAGCCAGCTTGACACACCCCGCTCATGTTTTCAGCGTGTTAAAACAGTGGTATTTTTAGATGTACATCTAACACCTCACCCACTCCCATTGTTCGGAGGTCTATGGGGGTTGTTTCTGAACTTCCTGAAAAGGCAGTGAAAATGGCCATTCATCAAGTTTTCTCTGATGTCCTAGGTTTTGTTAACCTGACCTTTTCCAGTTCTCCCTCTTACATAACAGTTAAACATAAGCAATAATACCAGGATGTCAATGACATTGGCTACATTCATTTAAGATCTATATCCTAAAAACCTTGGGGCTCTGAACACTCCGTTAAAACGTGCTATCCTTCGTATTGACACTCACCTGGCATTCTGTAGGATATGAGGGGATAAACAGTATGTGTCCAGTACAGCTTGCAGCTCACAAATATTTACATGTAGGCCGGTCAGTTTTCTGCATGCTTGAAGAAGAAGACGAGAGTCGAGTGTTTTTACTCTGTGTGTGTAAACCTGTCATAACTCAGCCGAAGGGGTTTTCCATGCCGTAGATGTCATCGTTCCAAAAGGAATTTTGCCGATAAGAGGTAACTCCTGAGAGACACTGGGTTTTGACTTGGCCCTGATGTGGCCTGACTGCTGCCAGGGATAAACAGGTTACCCTGTTCCTTGCTTGGAGCACTACTTATGTCAGCTCATTAGAATGTATTTTATGTCCATCGCAAATTACAGTTTACTCAAGCATCAAAAGGATGACATGTGAAATACCTAGAGTTCACACAGTTGAACAAAGCCTGAAATGTCTCAGTGTTGATCCCCAGAACAAGGAATTGCATCCAAAATGTAAATGTAAATCAGGTTTATCGGCCAAGTATACTTGCGTATACAAGGAATTTGGTCTCTGCATTTATCCCATCCGTGAATTAGTGAACACAGAGAGTTGAAGTACACACTAACCCAGCACAGTGAGCTGCCTTGCAACAGTGGTGCTCGGGGAGCAGTGAGGGGTTAAGGGCCTTGCTCAAAGGCACTTCAGCCATTCCTACTGGTCGGGGATCGAACCGGCAACCCTTCGGTTACAAGCCCGAAGCCCTAACCAGTAGGCCACGACTGCCCCTATCCAATGGTGGGACAGGCCTGTGCCAACATCAGCTGTGGTCCTGATATTGAGAACACTTATGGATGTTCAGCGCCACACTGATAGAAGAAAATATTAAGACTGTCCTGTTGTGCATGACTGTGAATGATATACTCGTAAAAATGAAACATTTCCTCTTAATGGATGTTTGCCATGAAATGATTGTTATGCTACAAGCACTTTTTTTTTTATTTCGAAAGCAAAGGAGTTTTGCTTTCTAATGAAAACATGAAAACAAAACCCAGCCAAGCGGCTTTTCCTCTCCACCCTTCCTCCAGCAGAGGACTGACTGACTGACTGACTGACTGACTGACTGACTGAGGAGATGGAGCTTTTTGAAGTTTTAGAGGAAAAACACAGTAGAGAAAACACTAATTATATTCCTCTGTGCATTCTATTTTACCCTGACTCAGCAGAGAAATCTTAGATGAGGGGAACAATGGTGTGCATTTAATCTCCCTTTATAGATATATGGCAAGCAGCATTTCCTCCAAAACAGATGACCTTAACATCGCTGGGGATAGATATCCGGAGATATCCGGAGCTGGTGTTCCTCCCTCCAATCTCCCCTGTCCAGTACAGTAAATATGGACCGTTGCCAATGTTGCCATAATTGCACAATTCAAACAGAACGATAGATAACAATAGCAAATATTTAATTTATAAATAATTAAGGGTTATGTATGGCAGCGTGTTCCGTCAGTAATAAAAACATTGTTAAAACGAGACTGGGAGTTAGGACAGGCTTTCAAATAAGTTTCTGCACTCTTCCTGTACTCTTTGTTTCTGTTTCTCCTCCCCCCCCCCCATTCAGTTTCATGTTGCCACATGCCAAGACCAGGCAGCAGGCTCTTTTCTCTCTTATACAGCACAATTTATTCTGGATTTAATGACAGTGATTTAGGGAATAAATTCTTCTCCAGCAGATGTTTTAGGCCACCCTCCCACTATCCCCCCTGGCTTAAGGAGAGTGAGCAAGCAAGAGAGAGAGAGAGAGAGAACTGTTCTTTAAAGGAAACTGTCAGAACTCATGGATTTTGGAGAAAAAAAACACACTTAGAAGAAAAAAAGACTTCTTCATTCATCTGTTTCCTTTAACCCCCAAATATGTTGGAGTCTTGGGAGAAATGATGGTTGAAAATATAGAGTACAAATCTGTATGTTTATGTTTTTTTATTCTTTTTTTTACGGTGCACAAGAATTTATAACGGTGTGTTTTCAGTCAGCACTCGTTCAGTCAGCACTAGTTTAGCCTCTCTGTCCCCGTCCCCAGATCAGTGTTATATCCAGCCGCAACTGGCCTGCCTTTGGACTGCGACTGAAATGTGTTTCCTCAGTCACTAGATAAGATTACACTGCCTTGTTAAAGTTGTCTTATCATCGAGCCGTGCAGCTTGGCCCTGCAGCAGGAGAGATTGCACACTTTTTCACTCTTTTCAAGTCTTCTCTCTCTCTCTCTCTCTCTCTCTCTCTCTCTCTCAATTTCTCTCTGTGTAGAGTTCGGATGAAGGCGAAGGCACTTTAAATGGCTTATTTCCATTTGGATTTACAGTAATTTACCTCTTCAAAAAGAAGAGTGATAAATCACCTAGGTGCCACGTCAAAGACAGCTAAGAGATGAGTAACGATTGCGGGAAGCAGAGATACTTTCTGTGTGTGTGTACAGGCGTGTGTGTATGTGTATGTGTGTGTGTACAGGCGTGTGTGTGTGTGTGTGTGTGTGTGTGTGTGTGTGTGTGTGTGTGTGTGTGTGTGTCTGAGAGAGTTTGTGTGCACTAGCACACAGTTGTGTGTAAAAGGATAAGGGCCCAATTTGTGCCTGATTTACTACCATTTAGACAGCAGAAAGATTTAGCATGAGGGAATGAGGGAACTCTTAGGTGTGATGCCTCACTGCACCATGCATGGAAAACTGCTGGCTGTGTGTACACAAGGATGTTGACATGTTGTCTATGTATACCTTCTCCTAACATACAGTAGTTTACCATCACATGTGTATTAGCACAGACAGATACATCTCACTCACAGACATATTCATTAGTCAGATAGACACACAAAAATATGACATACTTATCTGCAGGGATGGGCAGTGTTTTAAAATACGTATTTCATTTCAATATGTATTTTATTGGGTTGAAGAATCAAAATACTTTATTCATGGGTTTAATCAGGTCCCTTTCCACAGGTGTATTAATCAAGCATCATGCAGTCTGCATTCATAATCTAGGTGCTTGTCTGATTTTATACATCTGTGGAAAGGGACCTGATGAAACCCATGAATAGGTGTGTATTTTTGTAGTTTAAAACTATTGCCAAATATTTTTGGTAAAACCAATAATTTTACAATGTGATGACATCATAAAAGTGCAAAACAATGAATGTAGCCTCTGACTAGTGTTGACTTAGTGTTGAGTAATTTGCCCAGACTTGTTGTGATCAAAATATTGAGATTCAGGAAGATGATCCAGTGCAAGATGAGTAACTATAGGTTGCTCACACACACAATACACTCCCTCTCACACAAACCTCAAGTTTTTTGAGAACTTTAATCATCAGTTTCTTGAGAACTTAAATCATCCAATCGAAACAAATGGAACCGGTTATGTGGTTGCCCTGCAATATTGCTCAAAAAGTTGCCCCATGTATCACCTAAGGCAACATGATCATTTTTTTTTATATTTATCCCCTTGGCGTCAATATAACACCATTTAGCGTTTACACGGTACCCAGTTAACTAAAAACCAACTAAAAGGGTCATGATCCTTCCTGATCAAAAGCGTTACACAGTGCAGTATCAAGCAATGTCAGAGACTTGTCTCCACTTTGTACCACTTGACAAGTTCAGTTGGGACTTTTTGAGTGCATCTCTGATACAGTATTTAGACTATGAGATGTACAGGGGCGAAGCCAGAGGGGTGGCTCGGGGTGGCACAGGCCACCCTTGAAATTGGCCACCCCAGGTGCCATCCCAAAATCCTAGTCTATGGTTGGCCATTATGACGGTCTAAGGCGGGACCTTTCTTGATGCACTTGCAGCGCTAGTTTGAAGTGTCAGACAGATGTCGGAAAGTGGCCAACACGCTTGCCATTATACATGACTTATTGTTTTTAGCATGTGAGTTTAGGCCTACAGGCTACAGCTTGTGCTAACACACAAAGATATCTATTTACCTATCGCATCTGCCAGTGCCTATTTATCTAATCACACACACAAGTTGCGTCTGTTGAATCACATCATCCTAGACTAATTTTCCTACCTGCTTATTTTACCTAGCCTACCCAGCCAACATTTGCCAGGTCATTAAGTGTTAAAAATTAACTGTGGGCCTAAAAGCGTTTAATGATAATACTGTCCTAATCAAGGTTTGAAAATCGGAGGTTCACAGGCTACTGACCTTGATGCCCCCTTTCAATATTCTTTGCATCTGACTAATAGCGATTTTCAGTTAACCTATGGCCTGTTAAAATAATCTTAGCATTCACAGCGCAAATTAATTTAGTCTTTTTCGCAGTGGAGAAAGTGACAGCGCACGGCAAGAAAGAAAGAGCGTCCAAATTCTTCTCTGTTGAACTACTGTTCTCGCGAAGTAGCCTACTCAGACATCACACAGACATTAAATGTATTACATCACATGAAAGAGCTTTTTCTCAGCTTTTAAAAGATGTTAGCCACTAGTTGTGGTAAACGGTTCGCGAGAAAAGTAACTTTAATTTAATCATATTATTATACAGTTCTGCGCCCATCTCCCTACCCAATCATCTCGGTGGAATGCTTTGCAAACTCTTCCCATATACAAACAATACATACAAACCATATATCAGAATAAACAGCGGACCTTACCGAACACAAAGGTGTAAAGCATCCCCCTGTACAGATAACCATTCCAGAGTAATCCGGTTTTGAATTTGCAGCAAATTTCTACATGTCTCCAACTTTGGGCTTTACATTTCCTAGCAGGCTAAATAAAACATAAATGTTAAATAGCCTAGATATTTGTACATATTAAAATCAGATGATTTACAGTTCTGTGTAATATGTCATGTTTCATGATTTTGTCATGTTTCGTACAGTGATGCAGGTCTTCTGTACTGTTCATCAAGCTCACTCATAAACACTCGTCGCATAGGCTAGGCTACAGGTAGCGATGGTGACCATTCAACCAGTCAAGGATTTGTTGTGAAATATTAAAATTTTGGGAAGTTTACGTAGCTTAGGCTAAACTGCATGTTTCTTTCGTCCCCGTGGAATTTGTTTTAGCACAGCATAACCCATTGATAGACAACTTAGATTGAATATGTTTGTTTATTTGTATTTGCATTTTATTAAAATATAAAGACATTTTATGTGAGAGTATGTTTTTTGCCCTTCAATTGATGAGTAGGCCTGGTGTTTGGTGCATGGTTTTCCTAATGTATTTGTGCTAATTTAACATCTTGAGCCTGTTTCTGTTTGTCTGGATGTTTTGCCTCATGCCACCCTGGAATTAATCAGTGCCCCACTAGGGCCACCCTTGTTAAAATGTCTAGAATCGCCACTGGAGATGTAACAGGCCGGTCAGCAGCATAGTTGATCTGTTGACTGTTTGTAGGTTTATGGCATGTCTCGTAGACAGAAAACAGCTGTTGCTCTCAAACACTGTCCACTTAATCAGTGTATTGACTGAAAGAATAAATTAAATAGACAGATATGGAAGGATATTGCAAAGTGAGTATTTTTAGTATTTCCAAAATACAAAAATACAGTATTTTATTTTGATACATAGCATGGCTACTGTATTTTGTAGTTTATTTTGATACATTGAAAATTAGGCTATTTGATATTTTATTTTAAAATACATTTTGATGTATTCGAATGTTTTTGCCCACCCCTGTTTTTTTGTCTGGTTTACTCTCTCTCTCTCTCTCTCTCCACACCACACACACACACACACACACACACACACACACACACACACACACACACACACACATACACACACAAAAACAGACACACTGTGTCAGTCAGTGCAGTGTACGTCTGACCTTGTCTTATCCTCTGTGTTACTGTAGGCTGTGTTGATAGGTAGAGGACAGGCTTGTCAACAAAGCTTCCTGACAGAACCCAGGGTGGGGTCCCCTTAACACACACACACAAACACACACAAACACACAGACACACACACAGACAGACAGACACACACACAGACAGACACACACACACACACACACACACAGACACACACACACACACACGAGCACACACACACACACACACACACGAGCACAAATATTGACCGGCTCCAAATTGACCAGCACGCATCAGTAGCTATGAGTTGGCAGTTGAAATTAAACCACAACACTCACACTAGCCCAGGTTTGTATGCCTAACTCAGTACAACACATCCCACATTACATACAGGACTTAATGCATCAAATGGTTATTAGCCTGTGTGTGTGTGTGTGTGTGTGTGTGTGTACAAAGCTGTGAGCACAGCTGTGTGTTGTAGCAGCCTGTGTGTGTGAGAGTGTGTTTTGAGTGGTGTCTAGGTTACAGGTCAGACAAACAGCACGGCTGATTTCACTGGCTCGCTACTCGACACATGCTGAACAGAACTGTTCCTTATGACTGGTCCACATGCAGAATCCATGGGTACAAATCTAAGAGGAATTGAGAGCAATGAGAGTGTTTGGGCACATGTCTGTGTGTGTGCGTCTGTGCGTGTGTGTATGCGTGTGTATTGGAGTAGGATGCATAAATAATAGCTTCATGCCCTGTAGTCACCCTAGTCGGGTTTTATTAGTTGAGGGCTAGCATGCAGTAGCCAGAAAAGAAAAGTTGTGTGGTTCAATTCCCGTTTTGTCTTGAGCAAAGCACTTAACTCCGAGTTGCTTTCAGGACAATAGGCTTTGTAATAAAATTGACATATGTAAGTAGCTTTGAATAAAACCGACTGCTAAATGAATACATGCAAATGAATCATCTCCTTGAGAATGTGAATTGAGCCTGTTAGGCGGCTGCATATATTAGGCGGGTCAATATAGGGTTCAACGTCAAAAAAATTGATACAAAATGTTTTTTTATGGATTCTGGTACTGTTGGACATGCTAAATAACATAATAAAAATCTAGTAAAATCTGACCTTGGGAAAGGGGTCATTTTCAAAATGGCCGCCAAAATGGCTGTCAACAGGTTAGCATGGCTATATCTCAATTACTATTCAGCCTACAGGGGTGAACTTGATATCAAATGATGGTCAAATTAAACAAGAATAGGATTTTAAATGTTAAAATTGAAAATGTTTCAATGCTCTACCTTTTTCAGCCATAAATTCAATGCGTTTTAATACAGAGCAAATGCAATACAGGATTATTAACCATCTCCATGGCATGGAGGAAGATAAGACATGTCTTAACTGGTGTTATATCTCATCTAGAGGTCATATGCTTTTAAAAAATATATGGTTTGGGGTGTTTAATCTGTTTTGCCTGGACAATATAGGCTAAAATGTATCCCCTTTACACTAGATTCGCCTATACAGAATAGAGGGCAATGCATTGTTCATGGCATAGAGGAAGATGGGACATGTCTTAACTAGTGTTATATCTCATCTGCAGGTTATATGCTTTCAGAAAATATATAGTTTAGGGTGTTTGATTTGTTTTCCCTGGACTGTACATGCCAAAATGTATCTGCTTTACACTAGATTCACCAATATAGAATAGAGGGCAATGTATTCTTCATGGCATGGAGGAAGATGGAACATGTCTTAACTGGTGTTATATCTCATCTGCAGGTTAAACGCTTTCAGAAAATATATAGTTTAGGATGTTTAATCTGTTTTCCCTGGACAAAAGAGGCCAACATGTATCCGCTTTACACTAGATTCGCCTATACAGAATAGAGGGCAATGTATTGTGCATTCATGGAGGAAGATGGGACATGTTTTAAATGGTGTTATATCTTATCTACAGATTATATGCTTTCAGAAAATGTATATTTTAGAGTGTTTAATTTGTTTTTCCTGGACTGTACATGCCAACATATATCCCCTTTACACTAGATTCGCCTATACAGAATAGAGGGCAATGTATTGTGCATTCATGGAGGAAGATGGGACATGTTTTAAATGGTGTTATATCTTATCTACAGATTATATGCTTTCAGAAAATATATATTTTAGAGTGTTTAATTTGTTTTTCCTGGACTGCATATGCCAAAATGTATCGGCTTTACACTATATTTGCCTATACAGAATAGAGTATGTATTATGCTTGGTGTGGAGGAAGATGGAAATGTTATTTTGTTGATTAATGTTATATTTCATGTACAGGGTATATGCTTTTACAATATGTAGAGTAGCGTTTGCGAGTAAGTGGCTGTTTTATGACTTTAATGAACCATGACCCATGTACTATATAGGCATGCATTGTATATTGGTGTAGATCAATAATTGTTGGCATCTATCATTAGGGGGGAGCTAATTAAACTGAATCTTAAACTATATGCATAAGTAGATCAGAAATAATTATTATATCATAATTCATCATCCTCTGACTCCTCTGAAAGGAACTTGTGTGGATTGTCACATTGTTCATTTTGACACGTTCCACAGGCAGCAGTGCAAGGTAATCCATATCTTCTACACGAACAGCGGAGTGTCTTGCAGAAATGCACACAATTAAGAACAGTTGACTGTCTCTGTACTTGGATCTAACATGAAAGAGTATTTGATTGAGGTTGATTCCATTCCATTCGGTAATCAGTATCTGAAAGCTAAACTGAGGGAGCGGTACGGGAATGAATAATGCTTCATATATAGCCAAAATTAGCCTCTGGTGGCCATCTTGGATGCCATCTTGAAAATGACCCCTTTACTGGGGTCAGATTTTACTAGATTTTTAATGTTATTAAGTACATCTAAAGGTATCATAATCAGTTGAAAAACCTTTTGTATCAATTTAATTAGGTGTTTTTTTTTTTTTCATATATTGACCCGCCTATATGGAAAAAAAACACCTAACCCTAAAAAAATTCTAACAAAAGGTTTTTCAGCTGTTTTTTTGTAGCATTAGGTGTTCTTAAAAACATACTAAAAGTTTACCAAAGTTTGACCACTAGAAAAGTGTAATTTTCAAGATGGCGTCCAAGATGGGCAGAAAGCCCTTAAAATATCCTATATAAAACTCCTTCATTATTTGACCTAGCCAAGTAATCTTTGTGTCTAACCCCATGTTTTCTGGGTATATGAATCCATTGGACTTGTCTAAATTGCACTGACATGATTACATACTTATGGAATACATGATTTTGTGAAATTACTGTAAAGATGTTTGGGGTGAACCAGAGATGTAAATGATTTAGTCATGTAACTCCTACTCTGTATGTGTTTTTGGACACATGCCCTTTTTTTTGCTAAAACAGACTTTAGCAAAAAGACATTCAATGTAAAAGTTATTGCACCCAAAAGTAACTTAAATTGGAGTTGTATAACTTTGATCATAAACAACTCTGAATTAGCCTGAACAGAGGCCTATGTGTGAACCCTCTAAAATGGCCATTCATTCAATTTAAATAAGATAATGCATCCTCTATAGATGTTTTTGAGTATAAAGGTGTACAATGATTACAATGTACACATATAAAGATATAAAAGGCAAAGTAGCAGTAATGTCAGCTTATTCCACCCCACCCTACACTATCCCATCCAACTCACCACACACTTAATAAACAACAACAAAATATATAAAATAATATATAAATATATATAAAAGAAAGAATCAAACAAAACCAATCAACAAAATAACTAACCAATATAACACAGGCAATAATAAAATGTTAAGAAAAATAAAGATTAGATAAAGACTAATGCCTTTGAGGGAATTCTGCCAGCTCAAATGTTCTCAGGGCTAATAGCAATAGATGCTATGTAATCTAGAAAGGGTGTCCACTTGTCAGAGTTATTGGAAATTGATATTCCTTTACAACCTAGACTGTTATTGCTTAATGATGACTCACAAATTAAGTTTACAGAAAAACAGCATAAAGTCTGCCTTGCAGGCTTTAGCAAAGAAACTAATTGTGCAGAGGTGGATACCGCCACATACACTTCCTGTTAAAAAATGGCTGTTATACTTTCAGGATGTTATTATGATGGAACTTTCTACTGCAAGAATTCTTAAAGCTAAAATTTCAACACTACAGATGTGGGAAAGAAGTGCAAGGACAGTTAAGGGCACTCCCAAAGTTTTGGAATATCTCGGGCAAGACCAAAGCATACGCACCAGATCGGCTGGTGACCCCTTGCACCTATTACAAGCACCACTTCTATCCTGGCTAACTTAGCAAGTAAGGTGTGCTCTATACAAGATCTTGCATTGCAACAGGCCATGCCTAGCACACATGGAGGAAGAGTGAACCAGGTCAAGCATATGCTCCCACTGTGTCTCTGAAATTGAAATGGCCAGGTCCTGTTCCCACATGTTTTTCAAGGCTTTGGTAGGGTCTGTGTGTAAAGTATCCAAGAAGCTATGAATAGTATAGATGAGGCATCTTTGAGGGATAGGAGAGAGTACATTTTTGACTCAGGGGGATGTTCAGGGAAGTTGGGAAATAACTTTTGCACAAAGTGTCTAATTTGAAAATACATGAAGAGATGGGCATTAGGTAGATTATATTTAGCTGACAGTTTAGACAAGGAGAAAAAAAACACCTTTATTGTAGAAGTCATTTACAGTGACAAGACTGTTAGTAGACCAGAGACAAAACGGGATGGAGGAAATAAGTGGTTGTTGGAAACAGGGGCAACGGTAAAGAATCTATTCAAGCTGAATTAGTGGTATTCCAGACTATTGGATTTGTGACATTATAACTGAGAGGAAATCACTGAGTGAAGTGAGTAATTTGAGAAGGAAAGTTCTGTGTGGACCCAGGGAGGTTGACTGCCGGTTTGCTCCTCCAGAAGAAGGAGTTAATGGCAATCCAGTGTAGGAAAAAATATTTTTTGATTATCACTGGGATGTGTTGGAAGAGGTAAAGGAATTTGGGTAGTATTGCCATTTTTATCAAGTTGATAAAACTTGATCCTCACTACGGAGCCAGGGTTTAATCGCAAAGTGCAAACTAGAAAATAGAAATTTCGAGGAATTACCAGTGCATGAAAAAGCAAAACATACATTAACATAAAATGCAAAACAAACTTTTATTTGGAAACAGTTGTGGGCAGAGGAAACAGTTGGCGGGAGTCATAGTTGATGACAACTGAGAGTTGAAATAGCTGAACAGTTAAATAGTTGAATAGTTTAAATTGTTAAATTATTTAATAGGGAATTATTGTAGTGAGGACTTTTATTTTGAAACAGTTGTGGGCAGAGGAAACAGTTGGCGGGAGTTATAGTTGATGACAACTAACAGTTGCAATGGCTGAATAGTTAAATCAGGGGTCTCAAACTCCCGGCCCGCGGACCAATTCCCGCGACCTAATGTCAAAATAATAATGTAATTCGGCTCTTAAGGGTATTTTTTTTTAATTGCGACAAACAACAACACTGGTTAAAATAGACGATAGCTCCAAGTACGGTGACAAATCCCATTTGTACTCTCCTCCACTAGTTGCTAGACATCCAGAGCTTTGATTCAAGCCCAAATTCGCTGCACAAAGTTTTCAGGAAATACTAATATACGCGAGAAACACAAAGAGGTGCATTTGTTTGTAATGACGCGGAAGCGATGCAGGCCATAATTTTGCACAAATTGAAGTAGAAATAGGCCGACACCAAATGTTGAAAAAACGTTCACGTGTGATGAAGTCTTGGGTAGGCTATGCTATTCACCTAATCTGATTCTGAAGGAGAATATCTGCCTTTTGGAGATTATGGTCGACTATTGACAGTGATTGTCACGGTGCGTCTTTGCGTGTATACGATGGTGTCCACTAAGCATGCCATGCTTATTGATGATCGTGTCTGTAATGGACGTGGTACAGACAGCAGGGGTAGTAAAAATAGGGCTCTGAAGAACTACAGTCACCCATGACAGGAACTGATTTGACCAGTTTACTTTATTGTAGGCCTATAATAACGGTTTGTGGTTATAGGCTAGTAATAGTTTACTATTGTTGGTTTACATCTTAGGCCTACTGTTCTCTACTTGCCTCTTTGCGCAACAACCTGTCTAGCAAGAAAATTGTTACCGCCAAATTATTTGTAACCCCAGAACTTCTGCCTCCAACTGAGTCCTCAACCAAATGCCACTGCCAAAGGTTTTACTTCCAGATCATGGTGTGGATTGGAAAGGAAGGTGACATGAACACAGTGGATTGGGGATGGAAACTAGTGGACAATTGGGTCCTGCCAGTTATGACTAGTAAGACTGCTGCCCCAGAAAGCAGATGATCCACTGCATTTGCACGTCTGCCTGCCGAACACAACGGTGCAGTTGCAGGGCATATGGACTACCATGCATGCCTGCTTGTGGAGCATGTCAAGTTGGGAATTGCGAGAATCACTATAATCAACCTCTATGGGAGGAAGAGTGTGACGACTAATGGTAAATCTAGTGAAGGTCACAGTGCAAAAAAGTATAAAAGATAAACTAGAATAAGAGGAAACAACTAAAGAAAACAGAAAAAGATATGTATAAATAAGAAAAGTATTAAAAAAGATGTAAAAAACAAAAAGAAAAAACCCAAAATGCATTATAAAAAATATATTAAAAAATAAAAAATAAAAAATAAAAGGGGTTAGCGGTACTGAGCCTTCACGGTTCCAGACCTGTTTTGACTAATTTTACAGTACCACACAATTCTAATTAATTTATTCTTTATTGGAATCAAAAGAATGGTTATGAACACCAACACTTGGTAAAACGATTTGAGAAAGGAGAAATATGCAGTGACTTAAGGGAAATGTACTTATTTTTTGCATAAATATACTTGTAACCAATTGCTTTAATATATAATGGTACTTGTAATCACTTATCTATCATGCAAATATGCTAATTAGAATGTTACATGGCCAAAACATGTACCAGGTACCATTCATGTACCAATATTCCTGGTCTAGGAGGAATACAAAGGAGTAATGGTCATTTTAAGGACAAATGGGCCTTTCTTGGAGTCAAACTTTGGTAAACTTTTAGTATGTTTTTAAGTACATCTGATATTACTTTAAACCACTGAGAAACCTTTTGTTAGAATTTTTTTGGGGTCAAACCATATTTGCAGCTGACTATGTACAGTCTATCCCAGACACAGGCACACTCAAAGCCAGCGTCTATGTAACAGCCAGGCTACACTGGGCATGCTGCCGAAGTGTCCCGTTTAGAGGAGCGTATGCTGCAATAATAATAATATAATAAGTATATTTTATATAGCGCCTTTCTCAAACCCAAGGTCGCTTTACATAGTAGGAAGGCAGGGAAACACTAGCCTCGTGAGACCATCCTGATCTCGCGAGCTTTCAAGGTTTCACTCAGATCAGTCTGGCAACTTTTCGTTAAAGAGAATTTGGAGCAGTTCACCAAACGAATGTCCAATCAGCGTTGGCTTTGAGGCGGGTTGAGGTGTGACGCAATGAACAACTTGACGGCATCCACAGATGAGATGAGCATAGCTATTATATCGCACAAGTTTTATTCAAATTAGAAAGTATTCCTGGGTAAGCTGTGAAGCTATGCAGCTGGGAGGAATGAACGACACAGACATCCTCCACGGCCGATTCCAGTTCATAATGGAGGAATATACTTTCTTCAGAAGTGTAGGGCCTACCGTGAAAACTTGATGGGAAGTGTCGTTGATTAGGTTCATGTCACATACAAATGTTAAACATCTTAACGTTAGTTACGTTACCTATCTTAATTGTATGTTAAACGAAGGCATTAGAAGAACACTTTGTTCATCTAATTGGTTGATTTGGCCCGTCGATAACCACCAAAGGTGGTGATAGACAGATGGTTTATCCAATCAGCTAACCAGTATTTCCGCCCCTTCCCAAAAGTTCTTCAATGAAAAGTTCCCAGATGGATATGCGGAGCAAATCCATCTGGCGGAGTCAGGTTAGGGAAACACAATAACAAACAAACAAACAATACAACAGAGACAAAGGCAGGGAAACACTTGCAACAATTACCGTCCACTATAATAATCAATGGAACGGGCTACACCAGGTGTGAGAGCGCTGTGCATATTCGGAAAATTTAGACCAGTCTTCTAAAGCTATTTTAACGCTGTGAGAACGGAACGCTTCAGTTGTGTACCCAATATAGCCGGGCTGTGAGAATGTACACAAGACATTATTCCTATGACTGACCTGTATTGGCAGATCCCCTTTCACTACAAACCTGTCTCCTTGGGGCAAATTCATAAAAGCAACCTGTGATCCTTGCAATGGGGGGAAAAAAAACGAGGCACCGAGCGAGGAATGAAATGAGGGGCAATTTCATGGGATTAATTAATTCTTGGTGGAAAAGTATTTCCTGCCCGAGGGAAGGTACGCACACATCATGTTTTGGATCAGGAGCCAGGCTGACAGTTTTTGTCCGTCTCGCATCAAAGTGCTGTTCACTGACCCGTTCTCCAGAAGCAACGGAATTCAGAAGGGAAAATAATGAAGGAAGAGAAGACGATTTGGTGTCATTTTGGATGTCAGAGCTCTTGCTTGGATTACACAGAGCTAATTGAAATGGACACGTACCAACATTCCCACGTAAACGGCCGGACGGTGTGTTTATTGAACCTCTAAACCATCTGATTGTTTTGTGGCACTGCAATATACATTAGTCCCAAAAAGATAATCATATGAAATCGAGCCAGAAAGGAAATGGTCATTTAGTACAATTTGGCCTCATTTGTTCTGTGTATTTTTGCTGGGGTTCAGTTGATTTGGAGCTCAAATCTGGAGTTCTCTTGCTCAGCGCCCCCCAACACACACACACACACACACACACACACACACACACACACACACACACACACACACACACACACACACACACACACACTGCATCATAACCTTTGCATGCAGTTCAGACTTCGTCCAATCACTGCAGAGGTCAAAAACACTTGTGAGTGGCTCCAAAAAAATTCTCATTAGCCTTATCATGCCTTTGATAAGCTTTTGTTCTCTTAGCTACTACAGAGCAGCTATCCAGCTATTTTTGTTCTCTTAGCTACTACAGAGCAGCTATCCATTTCTTCAGGCCCGTTTTTCTTTGGACAATCTGCTTCTCGCTGCGTTTACACCGTCCTCCTTTGTAAAAGGTTACTTTTGATCGATTTCACCAACTTTAACATTAACCAGCGACGTCTCTGATTGGTCTTTCGCGAAGCCCCCGTAAAGAGTCTGGAGCTTGTTAGGGGGGTTTTAGCGCACCTTTTAAATCAGCGTTGCAGTGTGGGAATGTGTGCTGTATACACTGTGTCTGGTAATGGCGGTAATGTGCCGCACTTTCCCCCCACTGTTTGAAACGTGTGAGTGGGAGTCGGCACATCATTCAGATCTTTCGACAGAGCCGGTGATTTAGAATGTGGCAGCTGTAATGCAGGGCAGCTGCTCTCGGGTGCTCTCTTTTCCTCTTTCAGCGTATAGTCCACACACACACACACACACACATAAATACACAAACACACACCCACACACATAAACACACACACATAAATATATACACAAACACACACACACACACACACACACACACACACACACACACACACACACACACACACATACACACACACACACACACACACACACACACACACACGCATACATACACTAGTAGTAGTCCCAAAGATCCTCTAGTTTATGATTTAAAATGCTGGCAAAAAACTGCCATTCATCACCCAGGCCCAGGATCCAGTGAAATGGAAAGAGACACATAACCGTCAGACGAATATCAACAGTTTGACATTACATGACCAATGGGTCTATCTATAACCTGCATGAGTTGGAGGAGATTTTTCCATTATCTGGTCCATTTCATGTGGTGTCAGTAGTTCCAAGTCATATAGTTTATGAGATGTCTGTCCACACTGCCTCTGGGTTGTGGTATGCAGGGTTGCGTAAGGCTTCCTTACTGATCGTTACTTGGTAATGATTAGTGCTTTTTTCGCAGAATTGCACATAAGTAAAACTGCAACAAAGGCAAACTTCCAAATCTGCAAGATGACATTAACATTCTGCAGCTAATGCAAGAGCTAAATTGAAGTCATTATAAAGTATTCAAGATGAGTGAGTGATACAATTTACTATTGGTGCTGTAAGTGAAAAGTATTTTTCCTAAGCATGTGTGGAAACCTCCAGTCTTTATATTCCGTTAGATTCATTCATTTCCATCTGATAGCATTCAGAACTCTGGAACTGCTCTCCTTATCTAGTTATTTGATTTATGGAAGAATGAGCTTAAAAGGAAAGTGATGTCTCCAAATACCAATTACATGAAATAGATCACTTTCTCGCTTCTCTCCCTTGTGTGATCACATGCATCCAATGCAAGGGGATGGCTTCAGTGCCCACCATTCATATCGGATTGGCATCAGCAGCAGATTCAACATGGGATTTGTGACTAAGCCGTGCTGGAAGTCATTACCGGGTCATTATCCACTGATTTTGCCATTCCGATGCCAGGTGCTTAACGTGGGCACTCGCCGGGTCCAACGCGGTCTAAGGGGCAGTTACTGTTGCCCAGTCAGCATCTGTGCCATTACCTGGTCCTTGTCCAAAACTTCATATATACTTTATTTCTTTAAGCATATTTTTGGGCTTTTTGTCTATAGGACAGTGGAGAGAGGCAGGAAGTGAGTGGGGGACAGAGATGGGGTGGGATCGGGACATGGCCGCGGGTTGGAATTGAACCTGGGTCCCCGTGGGCACTGAGACCCAAATGTGGTCCAGGGCTGCTCCTTACACCACAGCTCCCCATAGATCCTCTTTCTGCACTGTCTTTCTAGGGGTTGGTTACACTGTTGAAGGCATTTAAGTATGCAACAGCACAGTGTGCATTGTAAAGTAAGCAAGTAAAGTAAGTAAGTAGCCTCACAATGCCAAAACCTTAAAACCTAATTATACTGTTAGGTCTGGTCAAACAATTTATTAATTTCTGATTGCACAAAAGCCATTCAATGGATGTGGACATCCTTTTCATATCCCAATCAGACTTTTCACTGCTGGTAACCGCTCTACTTGAACTAACTTTAACTATGATACTAAGACTCCAATGTTCCATTCCTTCAAAGCAAATTTTTAACGTTATATCTGACAGTTTTCAAGTGAGGAATGGGAGCAGCAAAATGGAGCTGAATCATGGCCTGGGTAACACAGCCAGGTTGTGATCTGGCACCGATTCGCATATGTTCCAGCATCAGGTGCAAGCCGGGTGTGGTGGGGTGTGGTGGGGTGTGGTGGGGTGTAGGTGCACGTTTAGCCGCATCCGAATGTCATAATGTTTTGGTGCTCAGCGTCAGGTCACCCTGGGTGTCTGAACGTAATCACCAGTCCCTGGGCTGTAATCAGGGGGCCTTTGTTCTGCCCACCCCCCATACCCCATCAAGTCTGCCATGTTACGGTAACCCACTGTAACCACCACCTACAGTGCAAGGGGCCCTAGTGCGTTGTGACATGTTGTACCTTCATTCCACAGGAGTGACTCACTCTTCCTCCATGCCATTTCCCTGGCCACTAATCTACTGTTTGTTATGGTTAGTGGAGCGGCCAATTTTTAATCCGTGAAATATGTGCTCCTTGAAGGACAGTGCTCAGGAAGGCAAAGCAGTGATTGTTGTGGTCAAGGTCTATTGTTTTGACAGCTCTCCTTGTCCCTATTGGGATGTCAGCTTTGATCCAGAAAAGGGCATCTACAGTGCATGTGGTGCGGATGGATGTTTTTTCTTCTTTCTTTCTTTTTTCTTTCTTTCTTTTCTTTCCATCCTTCGTTTCCCAGTCATGAGGGCTGTTTTCCTCCTTTCGTGGCGTGAATGTGTACACTCAGACATGAATGTGCAAACACACACTTATGCACACAGACACACACACCCACACACACATGTACATACGCACACACACACACACACACACACACACACACACACACACACACATGTACATACGCACACACACACACACACACACACACACACACACACACACACACACACACACACACACACACACACACACACACTGACTGTTTTTTAAGAGTTTCCAAGGGTCAGTGTCTCTGCCACAGGGCCTTAAAGTATGAAGTATGACACTCGACACTCATTTCATGCAGCTTGCTGGTGCTTAAAGCTGTTATGGGAGGCTAATAGAATTTTCATAAACATTCCTTGGCACCACGGCCGTTTCTTTGGCATTCCTAATGCCCCCACTGTGAATTATGAACCCCCCCCCCTTCGCCAACCCCTTTAACTGCACATTGCAAACCCACAAACACAAAGGCACACTCAACTCCTGCCATGTGTGCGCGTATGCATGGCCATGCACACACATTAATAACGACCCCAGACAAGTGTTTTGAAGTTGATTAATGAAGCCAGGCACCATTTAAAATATGTGTGTGAGGAAAATTCCAAACAGTTTGCCGGTCGGCGGTTGAAGGTTAAGCTCTATGCGCGGCCTGTTTATTCTCTATGGGAGCAGTGGACACCATAACTGGGTTATTATATTTAATCTCTGTCTCTCTCTCTCTCTCTCTCTTTCCTTCTCTTTCTCTCTCTCTCTCTCTCTCGCCCCCCAAGTGTGAGATCGTCGTTTGAGTTTGTCGCAGCCCAGAGGCACCATATCTCAATAAACAGGAAACAATAAACTGGAGTGCTTATCTCTCCTCTCTGTCTCCAGGCTTCCAAATGACTCACATCTAATAAGGGGTGTGATGCACGCTAGTTGACAGTCAGCTAAAAAACACTTTAAGAGCACTCTGTAATAGCCAGCTTATTTTACGGGCTGGGGCTGCTCCTCTTGATGCAAGGCCAACAAACATCCTTCACTAGCTATTAAATAAAAAGAAATGGGGGACTTAAAATAAGCAAGTAGGGTAAATGTTTATCAAAATGCAGACTGAGAGACTTTAATAGAGAGAGAGAGAGAGAGTTAGAGAGGGAGAGAGAGAGAGAGAGAAAAGTGTGGTACTTCTCATTGTTTATATAACAACAAGGCCTGACAGGGAGAAAGAAAGAAAGAAAGAGAGAGAGAAAGAGAGAGGAGAAAGAGAGAGAGAAAGAGAGAGAGAAAGAGATGTCGGTCGTACAAAAAAAAGATTCAGAAAAGAAAAGATTCAGAGACTTAGAGCAAAGCAGAGAACAAACTGTGTGAGAGACCAAGAGAAAAGTAGTGAGAATCTGAATACACAGCGTGAGTATGAGAGGCTGCTCGCTCACACCCACACTCGCATTTTCAGCTGAAATATCGAATTACTGTGAGGATGGCCCAACACAGCGACGCAGCGCCGTGCAGTTATTCCCACATAGCTGCCACAGCTGTCCTACACACAAAATCACATTGTTCTGCACACCAAGACTCTGTCCTGGGGGCATCTGAGATCCAAAATTACATTTCAGACAAGCTCTCAAATGGTTGCTGGGACCAAACAGGCACGGCTTTGTTTTGGTTTGGCTGTCGAGTCAGAGAACGCTACAGCTCTTGACCAGGCCAGCGGTGCTAGAAAAGCCCCTCTGAGGAGGGAGCTGTGCAGATGTAGTGGTCATTTTTTGGCAGTAGACTGTTTTTTAGTATATTATTATTATTTCAAGTATATATTTGGGGCTTTTGGCCTCTATTGTGACAGGACAGTGGAGAGAGACAGGAAGTGAGTGGTGGGAGAGAGAGAAGGGGTGGGGGATCGGGGACATGGCCGCGGGTCGGACTCGAACCCGGGTCCTCGCGAGCACCTGGACTCAAATGTGGTACAGGCGCTGTAGCCTGTTGCGCCACAGCCACCCCCCCCCCAGTTGACTGTTTTTGATGTATAGAGATGATTACAGAGTAGGTGCATCTCCATTGGCATTGACTGACCGTTCCAGACGGGGAAAGTTCCTTACCAAATCCTGGAATGGGGCTGGAATGTGTTTACCATACCCGTCACAACAAGACTGCTGTCCGAATCAAAGAGCAGGATAGCATTGTGGGTGGGACTGGGACAGACCATTCAGTGTGATGAGTGTCTGTGTGTGTAATAGAGAGAGTTTGTTTTTCTGTTTACACTTAAACACAGGCAAGGGGGAACTCCTGGAGAGGAAGGAAATGCCAGATTGAACTCGACGGAACTCTGTGTGTGTGCTTGTGTGTGTGTGTGTGTGTGTGTGTGTGTGTATGTGTGTGTGTGTGTGCGTGTATGTTTGTCCCTCTTTTGAAAAGCCATAATAAACTTACCCGAGACGTGTAAACATTTGGAGATAAGACAGTGTAAGATATACTTTGGTCTCTCTCATCTTTGAAAAGCATCCACTCTACTCACTGTAAAATAGATAGATAGAGAGAGAGAGAGAGAGAGAGAGAGAGAGAGAGAGAGAGAGAGAGAGAGAGAGAGAGAGAGAGTGAAGCACAACTGTGGGTAGGGTGCTTTGAGCTTAGACGCAGACTCGACAGCCATGAACCAGGCAACCACAGAGTCAACCCAGTGACCGAGAGCTGGAATCTGTCATCACTGGCGGTGTGAAGTCAACTTGATAAGCTTCGCAGTGTAGATCAATGATTAAGCTTTATTTCCCAGTCCCCTTAAGTTTAACTCAGATACTGTAGAGTAACCTCTGTAGAGTTCTGAACAGGTTGAGCGGAATGATTCGTGAAATTGTACGTTTTGCAGAGAATGTTTTTAAGAAATTTAAAACAGGATGAAAGAAAAAAAACAGGGAGGAAGAAAGAAAGAAGGAGAGAGGAAAAGAACTGAGACTGTGTGTGTATGTCTCTTCCTCTCTCTCTCTCGTGTGTGTGGGCGTGTTTGTGTATGTGTGTTGTTGTGGGTGTGTGTGTGTGTGGGCATGTGTGTGTTTGTGTGGGTGGGGTGTGTGTGTGTATGTGGGGTGTGTGTGTAAGTGTGTGTTTGCGTGTGTGTGCATTCCTTCAGTTCACTCAGACATAATCACTTACAGTTGCTTGATCATGTCTGACCCGACTCGGGATGCTTTCCAATCATCTCGGCGTCTCCTATTAATAGAACGCGAACCCCATGCCCTGAGCGTGCTCAGTGGGCGCGCCGCGTCTTTAATTAGACTGGCACTCAATTACGGCCATCCGAGTCGGAAACATGGCAAACTTGGGCAAATAGATGAGGCTAATTCCCATTTGCCGGGGGTGATTAATGCGCCGAGGCCTTGTCCCCTTCTCTGTTTGCACTCCTGACTAGAGATAAGGTCTGCAGATGTGAAAATGAGTGGTGGAAGGGGAGGGGAGGGGAGGAGAGAGAAGGGGTGGGGTATCAGGAGTGGGGTATCAGGGGTGGGGGGTATCAGGGGTGGGGGATGGAGAAGCACAAGGAATCTGATCAGATAGTGATCGGGTTGGGCCTGCTGATGGGGTTGTATTTCTGCAGGGGGCTCTGTGGAGAGAGAGGGCATGAGAGAACCAGGAGCCAGGGGAGACACCCCTTTTTCCCAGAGAGAGAGAGAGAGAGAGAGTGTGTGTGTGTGTGTGGGGGGGGGGGGGGGGGGGGGTTTGTGTGTGTGGTGTGTGTGTGGTGTGTCTTTACCTCAGTGTAACGTATGAATTGCAGGTCAATCAAGCATTCTGAATTTGACCTGGAGACCAATTGACCACTAATGAGGGACAAAACGGGAGAGTGTGCGAGCAGGAGTGAGAGCCAGCAAGGGAGAGACAGGGTTAGTTAGAGTTGGAGCGTGTGTTTGTATATATGTGTATGTGTGTGTGTGTGTGTGGGGGGGGGGGGGGGGGCTGTTGGATCCTGTTTTTGTTTTCAGAGGAAAGCTCCAGCTCTGTGGGTCCTTGACCAATTACTGCTGCCTCCACTCTGTTTGCAAGCCAACGGAGGGAAGGAAGGAGAGAAGAGGAGAGGAGAGAAAGGAAGGGAAGGGGTGAGTAGAGAGGGGGAAAAGGGAAGAGAGGGAAGGTTTGTTTTTGTGCTCATCAGGGGAAAATCCAAGCTCCAAGCTGGAAAGTGTTGCGCTCACTCACACGCTGGCTGGTTTGCTCTGGGTGTGATTGGATTGGACGTGATGTAATGTTTAGATCACAGGGCCAGCGCGGGCCAGCGCGGACCGCTTCTCTGGGCGAATCCATCTGCACCGGGGTTGTCGACTGGTTTCCGCTCAAAGAGCTTGTTTATGATGTGGTGCTGAGGAGCTCCATCTGTGGAGCACCACACCCCCCAGCGCACACGCACACACACACACACACACACACACACACTCACACTCACACTGACACACACACACACACTCACACTCACTCACACTGACACTTACACAGGCAAGGATTCCCCTTTTGAAAACTGTTCTTTGGTCGTGTTTATTCACCATGGTAGGGAACACCACCAGTCTTTAATGCTCACACAGCTGCTCATCTGTAAGGGAGTTTACAGCAGAGTGAGTGAAGATAACCCATATCTGCACTGCTGGACCTGTCTGTGAGTAGGAATCAGTGCTGCAGTATGACTGTCAGCACAAACACTGTATTCTGTCACCACCTAAGCCCTAAGGAGCCCCTATGAGCAAGCCTGCTAGATTACATTATTATATTATCTTTCATTTAGCTCACACTCTTGTCCCAAATGACTAAGGCTACATCCACACTCTTCCATTTGTAATTTAAAACAAAATTCGTGACAAAAGTGTCGCAGATTCAAATGAATGCAGACGCCCTCTTTTGAAGCGTTCACACTGACATGCTCTTTTCACCTCCAAAACGTGAATATTCTAAAGTAGTAAGTGATTGTGTACAAGTTGTTGCTGTGTTTCTATGATACGTTATAATTAGCTAAATAGATAGCTCCCTGACTTGGCAGGCAGTTAAGCAACGACCCATTGCTGAGAGTAAAAAAAAACCGCAATGTCAAAAGTTTATTTATTTTTAACTTTAAAGGTCTCACATTTTTAGAAGCCTCACTTTTTTTTCTCCTTGCGCCCTGCTTTTATAATGTGAGGTGCGTTCCGCCAGGCATTTGCAGCGTTCCATGGGGACACAACTGAAGTCAAGCGTCTGGAGGTGAAAAAAGCATGTCAGTCTGAACAGCCCTTTACAGGAACCCAACTACA
>NC_055959.1:6864337-6866837 GCF_018492685.1 Alosa sapidissima | reverse complement strand
GTTTGACACCTTGGTTTGCTTGCGGGACAATGCTTGGCGCTCTTGGCATTCTTAGAGCTCCTGTGATGTTGAATGGGAATTCTGTGTTCTGATTAGAGTACCCCCCCCCCCCCCCCCCCCTTAACACACACACACACACTCACACTCACACTCACTCACTCACACACACACACACACACACACACACACACACACACACACTTCTCCTCCAGTAGGTAGCGAGTTTCTTTACGGTCGGACACAAAAGCAAATATTAATTCAGTGCCTTTGTGAAATCCCACCTGAATGCCTTTGTGTATAGGTGCAATTACTGCCCGATGACAGATGTCTACATCCGACAACTCCGCCATATTAAATTTAGCATTTTTATTTGGGTCAAACGCTAAGAGCAGAATCAGCATTCATTATGTACATGTCTGTACGCTGCGATTTAAGACTGCAGAGGAGACATTCAACTGAGGGCCTTGAGTTATGAATTTTTATATGAGGAGCAAGAATTATGAGGTCTGCCCTACAGCTGACATCCATTATATCTCACGACGACGGAGAGAATTCAAGGCTTCGCCCAGGTTTGGTTTTTATAAAGAAAAAAAAAGAGAGAAAATCGACAGAAGTGAAGAGCTCCTAATGAAAAGGGGGAGGAAGGGAGTGAGGAGGAGACAAATGAGTGGGCGAGAGTGGTGTTCTCTCTCTTTATTTCCCCCTCTCTCCATCTCTCTATCTCTTTCTCTAGCTCCCTCTCTCTATCTCTTTCTCTATCTCCCTCTCTCTATCTCTCTCTGTCTCTCTCTCTTGCTCTCCCTCTTTCTCAATCTCTCCCACTATCTATCTCCCTCTCTCTATCTCCCTCTCTATCTCTGTCTGTCTCTCTCTCTCTCTCTTTCTCTCTTTCTCTCTCTCTCTCTCTCTCTCTATCTCTCTCTCTCTCTTGCTGTCTTTTTTTCTCTCTCTCCCTTTCTGCCTTCTGCTTAATGTATTGCTGGCAGATTTGTCAATGTCAGGGTGTGAAAGCAGTGAAGGGAAACAAGTTAGTTAATCCTTATTATGAAAAATGGATCAAGGTAAAAAGATGGCCCTTTCATGTGAGCTACAGGAAGTGGGCTTCTGTCATCACAAGTGGAGTGGACCAACATTTTGGTGGCCATGTGATTCTAAGTGGAGGCAAAGACACACACACACACACACACACACACACACACACACACACACACACACACACACATACAGACACACACACACACACACAGACACACACACGCAAACACACACACCGACACACACACACACACACACAGAGGCCTGCTGTATCCTGTGCTTCTTTGCACACTGACTGGTGAGAACACTCCTAGCTGGAGAAGGGGTATTGGGAGGGAGGGGGGTTGATGGTGTCCCCAAAGTTCATTTCCTGTTGGATGACATGACACGGCTTCCTGTGAAAAGACAGCTCCCACATCCTCTCTGAAGATAACAGCAGCACTCTTGTGTATGTGTGTGTGTGAGTGTGCATGTTCGAGTAGCCCCATGGTGGTGGATCAGTCGGGCAGCCACAGGCTGGCCCCGACTCAAAAGCGTCCAGCAGCTTTACAGCAGCGCTCTTGGAAAGCCTGCGGGATCGGCTCCAGGATCTGATAAGATTCGGATGGATTCTGAGGGGATTCGGGTGTTTTTTTCCCGATGGTGGTGGGAGCCTTTGAGGATAAAGTGGTACTGCAGTGGCGTTCGATGACACACAGACACTAATGAGCTGCACTCACTGGAGCACATGAGTCTGTCTGTGTACCTGATGTGCTAGATATTTACAGTGCTCAAACACACCAAGAACCATAGCCTCTGTTTAAAGCCTGGAACCATAACCTCTATGTAAAATCTAGAACCATAGCCTCTGTTTATAGCCTGGAACCATAACCTCTATGTAAAATCTAGAACCATAGCCTCAGGTAATAGCCTGGAACCATAACCTTGGTTTATAGTCTAGAATCATAGCCTCTGCTTATAGCCTGGAACCATAGCCTCGCCTTATAGTCTAGAACCATAGCCTCGGGGAATAGCCTGGAACCATAGCCTCCGCTTATTCAACCCCTGGCATAAATTATGGAATCACCAGTCTTGGAGGATGTTCATTAAGTTGTTTAATTTTTTAGAAAAAAGCCAGATCACAGACATGACACAAAACTAAGTTCATTTCAAATGGCAACTTTCTGGCTTTAGGAAACATTAAAGGAAATCAAGAAAAAAATGAGTTAGTCCATAACAGTTGCTTTTTTTAGACCAAGCAGAGGAAAAAAAATATGGAATCACTCAATTCCAAGGAAGAAATTATGGAATCACCCTGTCAATTTCCTTTCCCACCAGCACCAGATTAGATCTGGTGATCACCAGATTAGATCACCAGTTAATCTGCAGTTAAAAAGGAGCAATCACACCTTGGAGAGCTGTTGCACCAAGTGGACTGACATGCATCATGGCTCCAACACGAGAGATGTCAATTGAAACAAAGGAG
>NC_055959.1:6844337-6859337 GCF_018492685.1 Alosa sapidissima | reverse complement strand
GACTTGTATGCCCACCACCCTCCCTCCCAGAGAAAAGAATAAAAAAGAAGAGACAGAGAGTTGATTGAAAAGGGATGCAGACATTATTTGTCCTCTTACAATAACCCCGGCCAGGGTGAGCAACGTTATAGCGATGTGTATGTGTGTGTGTGTGTGTGTGTGTGTGTGTGTGTACGTAGGGAAGCATAATGCAGCGGTGGTGGAAAACCCTATTAGTGGCTGGCAGCGCACCTCCGTCAGTTTAATTAGCTGGCGGCTCAGTGGAGCAGGCAGCGGCTGCCCGCGGCGGCAGTGGTGGTGGGGCGGTGGGGACGGTGGGGCCAGAGGCCCCTGTGAGGCCCCGAGATGAAAGTGATGAATGGCTGTCTCCACAGCTCCTTCTATACTTTATCAAATGATTAAATATTGAATGTAAAATAGACAGCTTCCCTGCCGGGCGCAGAGGTCATTTGGCGATTGTCGCATTAATCAAAAGGCCCTTTTTTCTACACACACACACACACATACACATACACACACCCACACAGACACATACACACACACACACATACACACATACACACACACCATTCCATCCTCCCTTAACATGCTCAGGGAGAGGGAAGATATCCCCCACACAACACCACACAACAACCTCGGGGGATGTTTGCTGTGGTAGGACGCAGTGGCCAGGGCCGGACATCAGTGGGCGGGGGTTTGGGACAGGGAAGTCTGGTCCCAAATGACCATTAGGACCTGAGGATCCATCTCCAATCTGGCTTAGACCAGGTCCAGATCTCTACCGGAATCAGCTGCGATGTGGGTAGTTTCTGGAACCATCTCTGTCTCATCCTATGACCCATCCACCCCACAAACACATACACACACACACACACACACACTCACAACAGCAGGCCTAGTCACCACTCTGTCCAGGGCGAGAATAGAGGAAAGTCGATTTGTCTCTGTTTTTCATTTAGTGTTATTGGAAACAGAACCTCCCCCCACCATCCCTCCACCCATGCCCCCCCCCCCTTCTATCCTTGGCCAATTCACACCCCCACACCCCCCGCAGTAGACAGCCTTGAGATTAGATTTAGCTTTAATACTTCACCATACACCATTCAGACACTGTGGCAGGATCATTGCAGAAGTATCAAGGGAAAGGTGGGATTGTGTTCAACATTAAGACTTAAGAAGAACAAAAAAGAACAGTCTAGACAGCAGCATCGTAAAATATGAGCCACAGTATCATCGGAACTCACAATACACTGCCTCCTGTTCATTGTCTAATGGAGTCGCTCCTGACTGTACCCTGGGCAAAACTGTCTGATTTCATCAAACTGTTGAAAAGAAGGATTATGACTATCTCATTACATTTCATTGAGGTCCGTGAGCTATAGACTTCACAGATTATTTGGCATAGAAGTCCCTTTTTTCAATATCCCTGCCTTTGTTGCCCCAAGAAGAATGCATACTTTACAGTACAGTATTTGCTGCATCTTACTGTGATGACCGCCAAGCAATTTGTGCTCACAAACTGAGTGGTTGAAAAGAGACTGAAGGGTAACTTAATCAGTAGCCTTACACAAGCAGCCATCTCAAATGAAAGAGGCTGGGCTTTTTCTTGTGCTTTATTTAATTATCGGGCTCATTATGAAAAGCCCAAGGAAGTGGCTAAGCCCTTTGAGTCATGCTAGCACGTCTCCTGCCAGCATGCCCTGCCCTTTTGCGAGTGGCAGATAGCGGTTTAATGAGCAACCAGGAAGAGAGAGAGAGAGAGAGAAAGAAAGAGAGAGAGAGAGAGAGAGAGAGAGAGAGACCCACGGGCAAG
Organism: Alosa sapidissima; assembly: GCF_018492685.1. NCBI lineage: Eukaryota > Metazoa > Chordata > Actinopteri > Clupeiformes > Clupeidae > Alosa > Alosa sapidissima. The sequence goes on along the minus strand of NC_055959.1, from coordinate 6,857,524 downwards.
GAGGAAGTGCATCATCCCCTTGAGCGTGCAGCCTATAGCTGTGGCCAGACACACCCACCCACACAGCGAGGAGCAGCGAGGCGCGTCGAGGGCCTGAGCTGCATTCTGCGTTGACATCCTGAGTAATTCTCAATCTGCTGAGCAGCCGTGCATGTGGCCTGCCAACTCCTAACCGGCCCTGCCTCTCTCCACTCTCACAAAAGGTAACCGCGTGCTGGGCTATGATGGGTGGGTGGGGTGGGGTGGACCTGGTCATTACTAAGATTAGATTTATTGATCTTGAAACTAGGTATTGATTTTTTTAAATCTGTCTTCGAGCACATGGTCGGTGGTTGGCATACTGGAATTGTTTTGTCTCTGGGGACGTGGGGAATGAACAAGGGTGTGTATGGGTTTGTATGTGTGTGGGGGAGGGGTATTGGAGGTGAATATGTTTTTGTGTTTATTGGTTGATGCCATATCCTGGTTAGCTGGTAGTTGTTAGTGATGTGAATGTGGCCTGGTATGTGTGAGGTAACTCGCATAAAGTAACTCGCATAGCTGTTTGACATGTTTTTTTTTGTCTGGGACTTTGGAAGGCACAACCCTGCTGACACCAACACATAGGGGAGAGAGTGTGGAGAGGCCTGCATTGTGCACAGCAACAATAAGAGCCTTTCGGCCTGTTTCTCAGCAGGACGGTGGGGCCCAAAAGCTGTCAAACACACACACAGACACACACACATACACACACAAACACACACTCACATACACATACAAGCAGACACACCATGCAGAAGCCCACACAAACTCACATTCACAAAAAAGCTACACGGCTCATGCAATATGACTCTCATCACACACATACACACACACACATTCTGGAAACTTTTACTGTGCAGAAGAAAGGCGAAGGCGAGAGATTTACCTTGCTCTCCACTGCGTTGAAACCTGTCTGAACCTGAGGCCTTGTGTGTGTGTGTGTGTGTGTGTGTATGTGTGTGTGTGTGTGTGTGTGTGTGTGTGTGCGCGTGCGCGTGTGTGTATGTACGTATGTGTGTGTATGTGTGTGTGTGTGCGTGTGTGTGTATGTGTGTGTGTATGTACGTATATGTGTGTGTGTGTGTGTGTGTGTGTGTGTGCGTGTGTGTATGTACGTATGTGTGTGTGTGTGTGTGAGTGTGTGTGAGGAGTGTGTAACTGTTCACAGCGGGATGGGCACAACTCTGCTCAGGAGATTACATGATACACATACATACATACTCACACACACATACCTGCAGACCTGCATGTGGAACATGTCCCCTCTCCAGTGAAACTGCACACACACACACACACACACACACACACACAAATACACACATACACACACACAACACACCCAGACGGGGGTGGACAGGCTCACTTTGACTGGGCCTGTTTAAACACTTCTGCTTTTAGTTTAGTCTCTTCGATTCTCCACGGGGGGAAAAACACTCTTGGCTTCCTTTTTTGGGGTGTGATGACCGCACTTGTCCACTATTGCGTCTTTCTTTTTTTTCCAAGCAAAGGATGCTTGCACAAGAAAGCAAGGTTGAGCACAATACCTTAAAAAGCAGTCCAGCAGACCTGGCACGGTGGTTGGAGACCCACTTCCAAATTAGATTTTGCGCTTGCCCACTTGCATCAACTTTCTTGGAGGCATACATCCATAACATCAAAGCAGCCAGACCTGGTCAACCGTCATTGCTGCACTAACTAACCAGTACATCTGGGAACTGCGGAGAGATATCAGCGGGAAAGAGAACACACAGCTCCTAAAATACCTCGTCTCCTTGTGAAAGGTCAGATCATTTGTTTTGGGAAGATGCCGCATTGTCTCATTGCAAACGAGACACGTGCTTTACACGCTGTCACTACGGCGTGTCACACTACTAGGCATTCTCTGGAGCCAAGCGGCTTTGGCATGACAAAGCGGCACTGCCGTTATCTGCAAATGAGGGAGTGAGCTGATGGGTGACCTTTAGATATTGTTGCCCCTCATTATGTGAACTGATAGAAATAGTTTGCCGGCGTTATTTTATTGTCATTGCTCATTCACTTTTTCTTTCCCCACTTCCTGCATGATGAGTATGTGGAGTAGATGTGGAGGCAGAGGGAGGGTGAGTGTGTTTGTGTGGGGGGGGTTGAGAGTGGGGGGTTGGTGGTGTGCAGTTTTCAAAGAATCACAGCATTTTCTGCTAATGGATTTTATAGGTCAATTACTTATTAGGTTGGTTCTGTTGTCTGTGGGGTGCCTGTGTGTGTGTGTGTGTGTGTGTGTGTGTGTGTGTGTTTGTTGGCAGCCCAAAAGCAGCAGCAGTGGTGGCAGCAGCTTCATTCGTGTGTAAATGAGTGTGTGTAAAAGAGTGGATGGAAGGGTCTGGAGTGCTCTGTGTGTGTGTGTGTGTGTGTGGGGGGGGTGTTACTAGTGGGGGGGAGAAGTCCTCTTTTGGATTAGTGGAAGCTTCTTGGCAATCTGCATGTGAATGAACTGGGAGCTGCTTTAACGGTTACCCCTGCTCTCTCACTCACAGAGGGAGAGGGAGAGGGAGAGAGAGGCAGAGTGGGAAAGAGACAGAGAGAGATAGAGAGAGAGAGAGAGAAGGAAGACTTTAAGTGCATCAGCTCCAGAACCAGCTCTCGTGAGTGTGAGAGAGAGAGGATAACATCTCAACAGAAGCTGAGGCAGTTTGAGGAAGGGTTGCTGTGGCTGTGCTCTGGGCCACCCTGTGTTCTTGGCGTGCCTCAGTGTTGGGGGACTAGCAGTGGTGTGGATTGGCTTTTATTCATGAGAGAAGGTAAGGATCTTTTTATTTTTTCTGCTCTCCCCCCTGAGCCTGCATGTGGTAAACTGTGCCTTAGAGTGAACAATGATGGCTGACAGGAATGGTCCACTTCAGTGGTGGGAACGGGGGGAAAGGAGCACACATTCTCTCTTTCTCCCTCTCCCTCCATCCTTCTCTTTATCTGTTCATCTCTCTTTTTTACATCACAGACAGCTATTGCTTTTGTTTTTTGTTTTTTGTAAAAGAAAATTATTTCTACAAAGTCTTGTTTTTCTTTCTTGTGATCTGTGGCAGGGGCCAGAACTCGTCCATGCTTTTGTGACCGACACAAACTTTCTGCCATTTTGAATTAGCGCTCTAGCTTTGAAGCTTGCCTCATTAGCTCTGCCTATCTGCATGTGAACCTATGCGCATGACATGCTCCCCATGCTCCCAGGGAACAGTTTACCATCCAAATGCTTTGGTGCCCCAACTGAACCTCGGTGCCCCAGACCTCAAACTTCAGTCGGAAGTAGATTAGTCCTTTGAGCAGTGTTTACTCACATAGTATGTAGGACCAGGGGAAATATTTATTTTCTTAGCATAAGATAGGGGGATATATTCCATTCCTCGCTCAAATAAATTAACTTGTCTTTTGCACTTTGCAGTTCCTTGCAGTGTATACTGTATACATAAGATTCATTTTTGGACATGGGAAATTGCATCTACATGCAATTTACTGCAGAAATGCAGTATTATAGGCACAGAACTGCATTGTAAAAACTGTTTTTTTGTCCCATAACTGCAGTTGTTAGCCTGAGCTTTCATGTCAGCATTAACAGAGAGAGAGAGAGAGCGAGAGAGAGAGAGAGAGAGAGGCACTGCTAGGAGGTGTAATACTCTTTGCCTAATTTGTCTCAATGCCTGGGTTTAGCATGCATGTTGTAATTGGCGAGAGGGGGAAGAGAGAGAGTCCTGTTGCCATGCCAAACAAAGCAGCAGAACTTGCATGCGTGTGTGTGTTTGGGTCTCTCTTTCTGAGTGAGAACTGCTGAAAAGAAAGCCTCAGAATAGCATTTAGCTTTGCAGGGGGCCAACTGAATGTGCTAAACGTTGTTAGTGAAAGCATCACCAGTCTTCCCAGTGTACCTCATGCATTATCAAAATTAGCACAATTTTTTTAATGACATCCAACATTGTCATGTGCAACTAAATGGGATAGGTTAAATGTGTCTGTTGTATTTATGACATGCTTTGTTAACTTTGTAAACCAACCTCTCAAACCCACATTCTAATCATAATGCTTAGACCTGATTAATGACATGGGTAAAAATGACTTCACCATCGTTTGATGTCAAAAGTCATACCAGCATTAAGCATCGTTCTCACGAGATGCTGTACAGTGTTGCGCAGTAGTTTTAATCACTGATTAGCCATGCTAATAAGTCATTATAAAATCCTTTAATGAGAACAATGACATATCCCCATCTGCACACAATAAAGGACAGTGGCATTAGAGTTGGCAGTTTTCTGAGAGGAGCGTGGTTGACGGATGATTTTTTCCTTTGGGCAGCAATTTTACAACAATGTGAACTGAACACTAAATGCTAAAATGCAAACCACTGCTGAAAATGAACTTTGCACAGGAGCTATGTATCTCTGTGCAATATCAGCTGACTGTAGATAGACAGCATCTCTCTAACTATGGGACATTTTCCCATTACAACTGCTTTGTCAATTTCCAGGCTTCCGGAACATTCCAAGCACTTGTTCTGGGCTTTTCTATTTGCTTTTCTCAAGGCTGTCTTCCCCAGTCCGTCCCTATTAACCAGCTCCCCAATTGTCTGCGAGGGCCAGTGTTTGTCCATATCCATCAGAGAGAAAGACAGACAGACCCATTGAGAAAGAGGGGTAGAGAGAGAGAGAGAAAGGAAGGAAGAGTGAAGGAGGGAGGAGGGAGAGAGGATATGATGCATGCCTACAAGTTGCCTAAGATGGATGGCTTCACTTTTCTGACGATGATTCGGCATTAGTGATGACGCCTTTTCTCTTCCCTGTAAGGGACAGGACCCTGCCTGGAACTTTATCTTTTTGCAGAAATGGCGCCTGGGCTTCTGGAACCAAGCACAGAGGATGGAGAGGAACAGAAAACCCTCTCTGTCCTCCTGCTCTCAAAACACTGCTGCTTTCGAAGTGAGACAGCCAGCCTGGCCTGGGGATGTGGTTCTGTATGACTCAGAGCCATGAGGCGAGGTTGTGGACTTAGGGTCAGCCAACCACACCAGAGGCTCGCTTGAGCCACTCTGTTGGCTTGGCATCGCTCCCCGACGCCTCCTGTGGCTGCAGGCGGTGCAGCAGGTACATGCCCCCGCCGGAGGAAAGGCACCTAATAGGAACCCGGCGGATTAGTTCTATCTTGGTGGCCACGCAGGGGATATTTATAGTGGATTAAACCCTCTGGACAGGTCGACAGGTCGACTGGCATTATGCCCAGGCTCCATGCTCCTTGACTTGCACTAAACACATGAACTATATGTCAACCCAGCACTCACTAACCAGCCACTAGACCAGACTTAGTCAGCAGATGGAGTCATAAACGGAATTTATGACTGAACTAATGGGCAACAGCTAACTCTTATGTTAGCTCATGTGGCCATATACAGTTAACTCAAATGTTCATGTTCAGTTATCAGTGTTCAGTTGTCAGCAAAAAGCATAGGTCTTCTAGAAGCTTTCCAAGCCCTTCAGTAGATTTGCACTTGACATGACAGAGCTTTGACGGAATGTTTTTGAGACTGATGCCATTATATGAACCATCACAGAAATCATATGACCATATCATTCCTATGATGGTTCATATAATGGTTCATATAATCAATGGAGTTAAGAGTTGATTGGAAAGAAGAGATTAACATGTAAAGAAATGAGGGTACAGAATGCCATTTCAGGAAGCCGGTGAACTAGACAGGTGAAGGGCCTACTTGTGTGTTTCCTGTTCATGAGCCTTGTGGTACTCTGTGGTTGGCTGTCAGGCTGACAGAAACTAGATGAGCAGATTGAGCTGAGGTTTTTGTTTTTCGTTTTTTTTTTTTTACTCTTCCTCTGGCGCGTCAACTGCCATCTCTCAGTGACAGCGTGGCAGGCATGATGCATCTGGAACGACTCGCCCGGACTCGGGTGCTGACTCACTCCACTCGCTCGCCCCTCAGTCATCTCTCCACTGACTGTGTCCGAAGTGTTTGTGTGTGTATGTGAGTGTGTGTCTGTGTGTGAGTGTGTGTCTGTGTCTGTGTGTGTGTGTGAGTGTATGTCTGTGTGTGTGTGTGTGTGTGTGTGTGTGTGTGTTTGTGTGTGTGTGTGTGCGTGTGTTTGTGTGTGTGCGTGTGTTTGTATGTGTGTGAGTGTGTGACTGCCTAGATGTGACACTCTGACGCTGAATCACAGGCCTCTGCAGGTTGAGCCATTATGGTGAAGGCCTAGTCATCTGCAGCATAATCATCCCTCAGTCATGGCCTCTCCCTCACAGTGAGTGAGTGAGTGTGTGTGTGTGTGTGTGTGTGTGTGTGTGTGTGTGTGTGTGTGTGTGTGTGTGTGTGTGTGTGTGTGTGTGTGTGTGTGTGTGAGCATGAATCAGCCCCAGTCAGCTGTCATGAAAGATGGTGTTTGTTTGGGTTTTACCCCTTTAACTCAATCATCCCAAACCCCTCTCATCCACGTGACTAAGAGCAGGGCAGACGGAGAGTTAGTGCGCTGACCTCTCTGTTCCTGCCAAGACATCAAAGCGCCGTCACTAGCAGTGAGAAGTCAGGTTTGAACAGCTGAACAGCGTATCCTCTCTGCCCTTGGGCAAGTGGCTGTTTTGCAATAATGTTCTTTTCCCCCTTGTGTACAGAGGACCCTCATGCTAGTAAGCAGACGTTGAAGACCGGTGCTGCTTTTTTGACATTTAGAGGCCTGCTGATTTAAGTGCTGTGTTACCATAGTACATGTTGACATGTCCCCCTAGCCTAGGTACTGCACCTCTCTGTGTGGGGCGGCACATAATTGGTGTTTTTGTTGGCATAAGGTTCTCATGCTGGTTCTCTTTCTTTTGTTGTCTGTCTCTTTGGTAGTCTCTCCGTTTCTTCCTCACCCCCTCAGTCCCAAAAACATTGGGCTAAAGCTCTGTTATTTCCCAGTGTAAATCTACTCAAGGGCTTGGAGGGCTTTTAGAGGAACTGTGCTTTTTGCTGACAGGATAGCTGAACATGATCAAGAGCAAAGAGTATACGAGGCATTTGTCTGAGCATGAGTGTGTTCTGATGTGTATATCTGGTGTGTGCATGTGTGTATGTGTGTATGTGTGTTTGTGTGTTTGTGTGTGTGTGTGTGTGTGTGTGTGTGTGTGTGTGTGTGTGTGTGTGTGTGTGTGTGCGTGTGTGCATGTGTGTATACGTGTGTGTGTGTGTGTGTGTGTGTGTGTGTGTGTGTGTGTGTGTGTGTGTGTGTGTGTAGGCCTAGGTGCTGGGTATGTGGTGAACCCATGTGTGCGTTGGGTGAAAGTGCAGATCTTGTCCAGCTTGTCTGAGTCTTTTGGCCCGTCACATAAGCTCCCCTGTTTTAAAGAGATCACCAGGATGTGATCACATGATCCATGACATGTGCCTTCAATTTACCCTATTTCCCAATAGCTCCAGGGGTCAGCTTAGGTTATGGCTTACCACACTATTCCATAAAAAAAACTTTATGTCCACAGTGGATTTGCAGAGTATATGCTTTATGTATCAGATCTTAGATTATGGTAAACATGGCCACATTTTTTGAAATTGATGTTTTGATGGGGTAAATATTGTATGAATGATATGGATCAGTGGGCAGGGCCTTGTCAAACAAAACCATTCGTTACCTTTCCTCAATTTTTTGCCTTAACATTCCACTCCCTCTCTCTCATCCATTTGCACACATCAACACTGAAAAAAGAGAGAAGCCATTAACAGCAGGAGTGCTTCATCATTCTGGTGTCTACCCACACCCTGTACAGCTAAGCCTGGGCAACTGCATTAGCAGTTCTCACAAAAAGCCGAGAAAAGCCCTTCGACTTTTCTAAGTCAGTGCCCCCATTGCCTCCTCTCGCCACTAGTCAGCTATAGTACACGGCACCATTAGAGTAACATGACTGATAGCACACTGATAGTTTCTGTTGATACTAAAGCATAAGGGCTCAAGTCAAGCTATGGATAGAGTATAAATGTGCTGTTATACAATGTTAATGGAGGTGTTACATTGCACTTAATGGTATAACTATGATGTAACAAGGATGCCATAACCTAAAAGTGTCATCTAATACCCTTACATACTGATCCCATGCTTCATAGCACTGCACTGGCCAGTCTCTTGGGCAGATTGTATGGCTCCACCAATCCTCTTAAAGGCCTGGCCTTGTACTTGCGCTAGGCTGGCCAGCCCCCATGCTACTGCTTCAGGGGGATAAGCCCCAAATTAACTGAATAACACCATGCCCCCCCCCCCCCATAGACTCCTTTTACTTAAGAGGAGGTAAAGAGCAGGGTGGGTGCATGATCACTGGTAGAGCAGAGCCATGTTTGCTGACAATGTATCTTCCTGTAGATTCTTACTGGAATACTTTTAGATTTTATCGGGGTCATCCCTATGTTCCCCGGGTCCTATGTTCCCCGCTCGGGGTTAGGGTTAGTTTTTTTTTAAAAGGGTCCTATGTTTCCCAGTCCCATACAAAGCGGGGAACATAGGACCCGGGGAACATAGGTACGCTCCCATTTTATCTTATCATGATTTTCAAGAATCACAACTACGAGTTTTAATACAGTTTTTATAATGCTGCAAGGCTATTGTATATCTGACCTAGCAACAGTAACATAGGGCTGCGGGACTTGACAAAGGGTGAATGGTCGTGAGATTTACGTATCAATGGTAATAATGTGGACGCACAACGTATCTACCTTGAAACTGAAACAGTCTTTGTGGATGCGGAACAGATTTGTTCTTAAAATCCGTTTTTAAAACGAATACGCAATAGTGTCGACGTAGCCTTATTTTCTCTCCTCTCCTTCTTTCTGTTCAATCTTTTCAACATTATCTTGTTCTTTTTGTTAAGATGTACATGTCAGATTCCTCCCAACAGTTATGTTTTTTTTAATCATTTTTATTGTGTTGGGGACACAACAAAGCTCAGTAGAAGTAGAGTGTGTGGACTCCACTTCTCTGACACAGAGCAGAACACTGACATTCAACAGAAATACAGTCAATGCCCTGCATTACCTCAAACAGAAGCCATGTTTAAATTGGGTTTGCTGGCTCGATAGCTAACTAAGCAGTGAAAACCAAACCATACTGACATTGTGGTGAAGTTAGTTTCTCTCTCTCTCTCTCTCTCTCTCTCTCTCTCTCTCTCTCTCTCTCCCTCTCTCTTTCTCTCTCTGGCTGTGTGTGGGGGGGGGGGGGGTGTGCATTTGTATGTGTTTGTGTGTGTCCATGCATGAGGGTGAATTTGTGTGTGTGTATGTACATTTCTATCTGTTTTTGAGGTGCATTGAGGGTTTTTCCTCTCCCGAGGTGTGAAACCCTTGTGCTTTACACATCACCAACCACAATGAGCAGTGTAAGCTTCATCAGTCCAAACACACTCTCTGCTAACCCTAACCCTAACCCTAACCCTAACACACATTCTACCAGTCCACACTCAGTCCTGTCTCAAATGACTCCACACACACGTTCTGTTCCCACCCTCTCATTCTCTCTCTCTTTCAACCAAACTCATGGACTGGAGTTTAAGACACAAGCGCACTTCTCTCCTTTAACTGGCATGTGTCTGAATGAAGAATGTGTTGCACTGATGCTACTAGATGTTATTATGTTATGAAGTTGATATGTGTTCTTCTCTTGTCTCCCCCAGTTAGTAAAATGCTTTCATTATTTACTCATCATAGGTTTCTGTAATGGCATTCATTTAGGCCTTAATTCTAAACTAAAGCATGTGTGCAACTGAACACATAACAAAGTTACTTTAAAACAAAAGATTGCAGAGCATATTGTTAGAGAGAGTTGGTGCATTTAAGTGTGGTGAACTTACGCCTCTCTTGTCATAAAACAGTCTGTAGTTCCTAATTTAGTCAGTAGAGATGTGTTTTACAGATACATATGCATAAAATAAAGTTTCTTTATTAGATCCTATTAGGTCTGTTTCGTATCCCCTATGCAGTGTGATTTTGCGCTCTGGTTGCTGGGGTAGTGTGCTCATTCTGCGTTCCACCATATTGCTGCAGCCCCCCTGCACCACACTCATCTCTCTCATCTCCTTTAGTCAGACTGAGCCGCACCACAGAGCTTTGGCTCTAAACAACTGATACTTTGGCCCGTATCTGTTATATGTCACCAGTCTGCTCCCTTGTCAGTCTATGTTGTGTGAGTGTGTGTTTATGCTGTGTGTGTGTGTGTGTGTGTGTGTGTGTGTGTGTGTGTGTGTGTGCCTGTGTGTGTGTTTGTGTGTATGTGTATGTGTGTGAGTGCTCCCTCATATACTGACCATGTGTATTATCTCTGTCTCCTCCTCTGACAGACACGGTCCAGGAGCTTCAGCTGGAGCTGGAGGCGCCCGCTCAGATGGAGGAGAGGGAGAGGGAGGTGGAGAGGGAGGTGGAGAGGGAGGTGGAGGACTACAAGAGGGGAGAGGAGGAGATGGAGCAGGAGCAGCAGCAGCAGCCTCCACTCGCCCTGACCGAGAGTGGCCTCCCGGGCATCATCAAGGGCAAAGACCTGTTCGGCTACGTGGGCATCGAGGCCGTGCTGGACCAGATGAGGCGCAAGACCATGAAGGCCGGCTTCGAGTTCAACATCATGGTCGTCGGTGAGTTGGCCCCCCTGGAGGGTGAGGGTAGGGGACGGGAAACGCACACAGGCTTATGGCACACACTTAATCACACACATTTTATGTAGGGCCAGACGGACGGTTGTCGTAAATCCTCTTTAGGTTTGCTTGAAGGTTGAGGGTCAGGTCAGGTCAACAACTTCTGCCTATTCCTATGAAGATGTACTATTGAGCATTTCCCCAGTATTTAGGCCCGTACTACTACTAAGTAGGAAATGGCAGTCATTTATTTTCTGTGTCAGTAAGTCAGTAATCAATGTGAGGAGAAAGCCAAGGGTGGCTTAGTTGTATCACTTTAGTGGTAAGTAAAGCAGAACATACAAAGATATCATACTATTAGCTTCTCAGCTAACCAAGGTAATGAGAGCTGCGCTGACTGATGCAGAATGCACTCTTAGATATCTCACTGGGTGGCCCCACCCTGCTATTAGCATCCAAGCAGAACATGAGATCCAGGGTGTCTTTGGGTGGTTTGGCATGTGTTGGTTTGAAGGCATGAGTGCACAAAACAAAATATTACTCCATCTAGCAGACACTGGCAGCAAAGGCTATCAAGGCACTGGGGGTGTTTGCTAGCTGTTGCTAAATGAGTTCATGATCACTATTTTTGGTATGCTCGAGGTCCAATTAAATGAGGTGTATTAGTCACTTTAAACATTAACTACACCTAGAAAGCACAATTAGTGATTTTTTTTAGTAGCAGAGGAAAGCTAGTTGTGGGTGGTCTTGTCCTGAAGCTGTCACATTGATCTATATGCTTGTGGTTAAGCTCAGTGACCTGGTCTCCTGCTTTAACAGCAGCATGTCACCTGACATGCATGGCTAAGAACCTGCATTCCATGCTGCCTGTCTGTCTGTGAATGCCGCCTCATGCATTTCATAAAGCACATTCGAACACGCTCAGCTTCTGCAGGAATCATCACAGAACAGCTCGGGAGCTAACTGCCGCCGCTGCTAAATGCCAACAGTGTCTCGTGTCGCACCAGGTGCTTGAAATAGTTACCGCCACCATCACACCCCCCCCACCCCACACACTCACAGCAGACAGGGCAGAGAGCGAGACCACACAGCATCAGGACTGTGTGTGTGTGTGTGTGTGAGGGGGAGTGTACCTGATGCCTAATCCATGTCTAAAGACAGACAGACCGACCAATCACCCTCGGGACTCGCCGTGCTGTGCTCCGCCTTTGAGGCGGTTTTAAACATGTCAGAGACATCAGCTGTGGCTTTCTTTTCTCTTTTTTTCTCGTAAGCGAAAGGAAACCCAAAAGCAGGTGAACAGGAAACGATGGCAAAGGCCTTAATGCAGAGGATAAGAGGAAACACTGAAGTTTGGGCTTCCACCCCCCGGTAATGCTCAATCTCTGGCCGGGGGTACCAGCATTACAGGTTATTAGCCTCAAAACGCCGTCAACTGCTGGTAATGATAGTACAACTGTAGTTGTTGTTGTTATTGCAATGACGCTTGGGATTTTTTTCCGGTGTGTGTGTGTGTGTGTGTGTGTGTGTGTGTGTGTGTGTGTGAGGGAGGGGGATTCCTGAAAAAGACCTAATTATAATACCTAACCAGTAGACTGCACGGATGCATAACATGACTGTCTCTGGCTATATCTGTCATCTAGAATATTACAAAACCCACAGTAATTAACCCAGTCATGCTTTGCTACTTATTATGTGACACATTGTGTACGGAGAGGCCCCAAAGAATTTAGATCATGCATTATCTCCTTACTTTTAAGCCCATCAAATATTTATACTGTCTCAAAAAGAATTTATTTGATGGGCTCTGCTGTAGGTGAGGTTTGTATACCACAACAGAACAACACAACAGACATTCTCATGCCAAACACTGTTAGCTGATCCATGATGGCACCACAGAAAACCAGCTGTCAATTATGTAAGCTAATGGCCCTCATAAACATGTCATTTCTTGTGTTGGTATTTATTTGTCGGTCGTGAGCATTTGCCTACAGCACACTCTGCTTCTGTCCATGAAGAGCTACTGATGAAGAATTAAAGCTTGATGGATGGACTTGCGAATGCACACACACACACACACACACACACACACACACACACACACACACACACACACACACACACACACATTAAAACAGACACTACAGTATAACCAAGAAACACACTTGGGAACAGATACACACACACACACACAAACACACACACATACACAAGCACTATCCTGCCAAGCCAGCTGGCTTTACCCAGGTCTACCTGCTGAGACAGTGTTCATCCAGGGCGTGATCAAGCTGCCTCCTCCCTACAGGCCTGCTGGAAAGGCATTGGATGTGTGCCCGCTTCAAACTCGCCACTCCACTTCAGCTCAACCAATCACAGCGCTCATGCGGCCTGGCCACCATGCATTCCCACAGCCCATTGGAGCAGGCGAGAAAGGGGGAGGGAAGAGAGGGACAAGCCGCTCTGCCATGGCTAATTAAATGACCCCTGGCGTATTGTTGCGCTGCCGTTGGCCTGTGAGGTCCGGCCAGATTGGATGGCAGTGTCGGGGGCATCCCATGGTG
>NC_055959.1:6826837-6839337 GCF_018492685.1 Alosa sapidissima | reverse complement strand
ATTATGCCTCCTGGGGTATCCAATGAAAACACATGGCCTTGGTGTTGCAGTTGCGCAATGCCGCTGGAGTGTTAGTTTATGGTGTTAGGTTGAGGCATATTCACAGGGGAGGACTGTGGAACAGAACGGTGAATGTACAGTCTAACATGGCAAATGTTGTCTGTCAGGTTATGGTGGATGTCTGGGCTCTCACGCAAAGGAAGGAGGCTGTTACTGAGCAGAGGGATGGAGCTGCAGAGATGGACACTAATTGTTCTCTCTTTGTCTCTCTGTCTTTTTATTTCTGTCTTTCTCTCGCTCTCTCACTCTCTCTCGTCCACAGGTCAGAGTGGCCTGGGCAAGTCCACGCTGGTGAACACGCTGTTCAAATCCAAGGTCAGCAGGAAATCCTGCACCCCCAATTACGAGGAGAAGATCTCCAAGACAGTGCACCTGCAGTCTGTCAGCCACCGTAAGAAACCCATCTTCCAAGCTCTCTCCTTCTTTCTCCCTATGTCCTATCTCTGTCTCTCTGGCTTTCACGCACACACACACACACACACACACACAGACACACACACACACACTCACTCACTCACTCACTCACTCACTCACTCACACACACAGCCATTACAACAAGAACAATAACAAATCCCTTTTGCACCACTCAGCCTGAGTGAACTGAGATTGAACTCAGATGTGAGTATCTGTACATACAGAGTATGCATTCTGTGCATGTTTTGTGTGTGTGTGTGTGCGTGTGTGTGTGTGTGTGTGTGTGTGTGTGTGTGTGTGTGTGTGTAGAAGAGAGAGAGTAGTATATGCACCACACACTCACCTGATGTCAGAGTGACAGACACTGGCCCAATATTAAATACTGTTACAGACAGGAGAGCCTGGAGGTAGAAATAAATGTTTTCTGCTGTGTTTGACTTGGACTGCGGCCAAACTGAGCTCTTAGTGCATGCTTATATGTATGTGTGTGTGTGTGTGTGTGTGTGTGTGTGTGAGAGAGAGCGAGAGAGTGAAAAAGAGGAATTAAGATCCCTGTGCAGGTTGACGGATTAACACAGATCCATCACAACGGTCTTCAGGCGCTCAAGCGCTGCCAGTGCGGGCAGGATGCTGCCACTGGCCCCATATTTCATGGCACGGGTCAACGCACGACTCCTCCAAAAGAGACCGCCATTTATCCCACACGTCAAAAACTGGGCTCGCCTGACCACTGAGCAGTGTATAAAAGAAACAGATTGAATGTTTTTCTCCCATTGCCGCCTCTCTCTTTCTCCCTTCCTCTCTCTCTCTCTTTCTCCTTCCCTCCCTCTCTCTCCCTCGCTCCCTCCCATTCCATCCGTGCCTGATATCCAAGACTAACAGGGGATAAGGCGTCTAGGTTCTAGCGGGCTGTGCCTGTGCATGTCGGAATGGAGAGATGCTGCATTTTTGTGGACGTTTGCAGATCGTCTTGGAAAGAACGTTGTTGTTGGACTAGAAAAATGACTCGGAAATGTTTGAATTTATGAGACCATGATGACGCTCATGAGATTATATTTTTGGCTATGCTGAGAGAATTAGAAGGATTTGCTTTAATTAAAGGCTTTGTTGATAATTCCTGTAATGTCACGTTGTGATGGCACATGATTCTGCAATTCAGTAATGTCACAGCAGTGTGAGCCTGAAGAGCTGCCGAGCTCAGTTTTATAATGGGGCTCAACGGAGGTCAAGTGCAACTTGTTGCATACATACTGAGTGGCATAGCATTCCTTTAATAGGCCTGCATCCTCACCTGCACACACACATATATTCACATACACACACACACGCTAACACACTTAGTGAAGAGGCACTGAATCTTTATTTTGATTCTGTGGCGCCGCCACGCTCAGTTGAATAGAGGCGTGACTGCCAGATGGCGTAGCCTCTCATAGACCCTTCAACTAATCCTTAAAATGGAGCCATTGTCTGTGTGTGTGTGTGTGTGTGTGTGTGTCTGTCTGTGTGTCTCTGTTTGTGTGTGTGTGTGTGTGAGACTACTTTGAGTAATTAGCAAAGTCACTTACACCCATCCATCTTCATAACCATGTATGGATTCATTGACTGAATTTCAAATGAGGGTCTATTCAACACACAAAGCTACAGCTTGTCACAAATATTCACCCTCTGGTAATGACCACTGCCAACAACTCACAGAGGTCATTAGGAACTGGACTTTACTATGTACGTATCTCTGTGTAGCATGCGTCACACAAAAAAAACACTAAACAGACACATTAGCATCAACATCGTTGTCATAGATATGACCTTTTCTGCAGCAGCACCCAGCTTTTATTGCACCTCCCACCCTCAAATGCATCAGCGCTAACGTGAACAACAAGCTTGGACGACAGGCAGACTGCGGACCCACACGAGCTCCAAATTAACATTCTGGCCTGGGCTTTGCAGGGGCTTATGAATATAACCACCCCCAGAGCACAAATCAGCAACTGCAGCCACCGCCGCATCGCCACTGTTGCTGCCTCGCCGTCTGGTGGGAACCCGTGGACGAGACTGTATCTCTGCGGAAGGGCTTGTGGGCACCTGATGGCATTAATAGGCACGGCACATACGCCAGAAATTGATTGCTGCAGAAATGCCATCTATCAGCTGTGAAAATAACATCAGCGGTTGAATTAAAAAATATATCAGCCTATTTCTACAGACGGGGACAGGACCTGTTTGGTTAAGAATGCCACAAAGGGTTTCAGAACAAAGAAAATATGAAGAGGAACGATGTTTGCATTTACACAACGATAACTACAACAGACCCAGAAGATCTGGTCTGTCATGGGATTTGAGTTTTCTGGATGTAAGGACATCTGAATGAATGAATGAATGAATGAGCACAATGTGCACATGTTTGTAGTAGTGAAAATAAATAAATAAGACGCTAAAGGCTGAGTATAAATGCTGTGTCAGTTTGGAGAGGTGAAGGCCGTTAAAAAGAGGCCATCACTGACCAGCGTGTGGTGATGGTAGCGTAACCACCTCTAACTACCTCCGCAAAAAAGTGCCAGCTGCAACTTTGACAATAGTGTGGGGAAATCCAACAGCCTGTCCAAGAGAAGAGTAGACACACACACACACACACACACACACACACACACGCCTGCAGACATGGCTGTGCCCCACTCTGGTGTGGTCATTAGACAGGGAGAGTGTGCTGGCTAATGGCCACAGTGCTCACCGGCCTCCTCCAGCAGGAGAAATGCATGATGGGACGTGACCCCTGAGCTGATGTGCTGGATTCTGATGTTCAGGTGTCCAATTACACGGGCCTCCCTGACTGCCAAATCTGCCAAGGCCACATGAGGGCTTTGCTAACACTCTACCTCTCTCTCCTCTCTCTCTTTCTCTCTGTCTTTCTCTTCGCATACACACACACACACACGCACACACACACACACACACACACACACACACACACACACGTACACACACGTACATGTGCACACACACACAAACCAACAGACCATAGAAGGCTTGGCTCAGTTGCTCTCTCCGGAACATTGCAGATGCTAATTTTTTCGGTGGGGTGTCAGCTGACTGGACAGATGGATCTTGGTTTTCTGGTTCACATCTCCTTCTGGCTCCCTCTCTTCCTGTTTTTCAACTTCCTTCATCCAGTCCACTCGCTCACTCGCTCTCACACGTCCTATATCCTCTCTCGTATTTACATATCACTAAAGCACGTACTACACCTTATATTGTATGTAGGGTCTTATTTACCTACCTCTTCTACTTCCCCCTTCCCCCTGTACTGGCCCAAGCCATTCTAACATGAAACACTGCTAGTTTCCTCCCATCGAAGAAATATGTATGCTTTTGATGCATGATTTGCCCATATATGTTTTAAAGTTATTATGTAAGTATACATTTAGTCAGTCTGAAACCATTCCACATATCAGAATATTTTAGTAATAGCAACCCTAGGAGATTTATGGAGGGTTATTGGTGTGATGGTAGGTTTGGACTTGGCACGACTAAGTTTACCCATAAGACACTGCCAGCGCGGCTGCTGTTGCTGCTTGTGCTACCACTGTGATGATGGATGTGGGGGCGTACTGCTTCTGCTGCCGCTGAAATGGACTTGGATTAGAATGCAGACACTGTTGCTCGCAGTGCACACCAAGCCCGAGGTGGCGTGAGTGAGTGAGTGAGTGTGTGTGTGTGTGTGTGTGTGTGTCTGTGTGTGTGTGTGTGTGTGTGTGTGTGTGTGTGTGTGTGTGTGTGTGTGTGTGTGTGTGTGTGTTGTGGGGGTTGATGGTGATAAAACTCTCACGTCAGACGTGTCATCTGCAACCGCCTTGTTGCTGGACAGACTGAAAATGAGGCTGGATGTTTGACGTAAAGCTGGCCTTGTGTAAGGGATGATGAGTTGATATGAAACGGTGTCTTTATTCTGGGATTCGGTTGTCACTGAGGCATTTCAAATAAGGACGCGAGACAGATAGTGCACTGTGTGGAAGCCAGCTGTTACCTGCGTTGATGCGCGCTGTTGTAAACGCTCCAAATCCCTGGTGCTTGAGACACTGCTTTTGTGTTATTTCACGTGAGCGCTTTGTAGGCCTGTCAATTTGCGGTTGGCAAAGCATGATTTAGCTCAAATCTCCCTTTGGGAGAAGACAGAGAAAGAGAGAGATGATGTTGTCTCTTTCGCAATTCAGAAACACTCAGAGAGCTTTTCAGCTGCAACGCTCAAGTACCATGCATGTGGTGTGTGTGTGTGTGTGTGTGTGTGTGTGTTTGTGTGTGTGTATACACAGTAGGTGTACATAGTGGGTGTATTTGTGTTTGGAGATATTGAGATAGCTGTGGTGCAAGTCCCCTAGTTCCTTCTTCCCGAGAGACACCACCATGTGTTTGTTTGTGTGTGTGTGTGTGTATCAGTCTGTGTGTGTGTGTGCGAGTGTTTGTGCGTGTGTGTGTGTGTGTGTGTGTGTGTGTGTGTGTGTGTGTGTGTGTGTGTGTGTGTGTGTGTGTGTGTGTTCTCTCAGCCCTGGAGACACACCTCACTGCCTCTGGCTCTCAAGCAGGACGCAAACGCCCCGTAGAGCATAACAAAGCACCGTGCCTCACAATCAGCTCCCTCAGTAGACTCTCCTAAACTCTCCTTCACCTGTTTTGACCTACCCTTCATTCATTCAACCCAATTCAGAGAGCGACAACAACAACTGAAATGTCTCAAGGTGCTTTGCAGAACCCAGAGTCTGAACCTACTGGAGTGAGCGCTAAGGGGAACAGTGGCAAGGAAAAACCAGGAGAGACCTTGAGCAGAACCCTGCACCATCTTTCAACTTCATACAAATTGTCTGATATTTGTCCATTTAAATGGCATCAGGAAGTCACACGTCAGTAATGCATGGCTCTCTGGCATCAGTTGCAGGGGAGGGAGTAAAGACTCACTGACCTCCGACGCGGCCTTGACCGCTGTGACCTTTGTGAGCAAAAGTGCTGGACATACAGAGAGGCCCAGACTCGCGCCTCTCAACTCTGTGGCTTCCCTTTCGTCTCTCTCTCTTATCTCTACTCCCCCTCTCTCTCTCTTTCTCATCTCTTTCGCCTCTCTCTCTCCCTCTCTTGTCTCTCTCTCTCTCTCACTCACTTTCTTTCTTCTCTGTGTGTCTCCTTCATCGGCTGAATGGGAGATTCACAATCTTACTTACTTACAGCAGGTTGTCCACTGCCCACACATTCCCACTCGCTCTTTCACCGGCCCTTTTGTGAGTGCACGAGTCGGCGATGTCCACTGACAGTAGCCTGTGCATCAGTGGGGTTTCTATCCACTCAGAGGTTGTGTCAGTGGAAGCATTACAAAAAATACACCCTCTGCTTGAGCTGACCCTGTTCTCCAAGCTCAGCCACTGAGTGGAACTGAACATCTTATCCGACCATCTTAGGTTGCTAGTGTCCGAACTCGGAGAGCGTTTCTGGGACACAGTGTCCAGACAGCACAACCCCGCCACCTCCCACCACCACCCCCACCCCCACCCGCAATCCCCCCCCCCCCCGCCTGAGACAGAGAGCAGCTTAAGGTTCCAGAAGCCTGACTCTGACATGCAGTAACAAAAGCTGTCCCCGCCAGCCGCCACCGCAGCCTCCAGAGAGCCTGTGAAAGGAGAGACCTCGGAGACCCCGCAGCATGTTACACAATCTCACCACCGCAGATACTCTTAAGCATCCTAAAGGCCAGATGTAAACACTGATACCCGCTCACACACAGGCTCTCACACAGAGATACACACTGACGACCTATACTGAAAACTTTGTTGACAGAGACACAGAGCGATATACACACAGTCATGTATGAGTTGGCACAGATACTGACCAGTATTTGAATCTTTTATTTGGGCTGACTGCTGCACCAATGGTGTGTCCAAATGTTAGTACAGTATAAAAATAATGCTTACAATGTGCAATTTTATATAAATATATGTTAAGGAGGGGCTTTTTAGTATGTTAAGGGGAGACTCTTACATATGAAGGACTCAGGCATGATGACATCTTGTGTGGACACACTCACACACACACACATAAAGATGTACACATGCCTGCACATACCTTCAGAGAGCGCCATATAACTGAGGCGCACATACATGTGACCACATGCACAGCCTTACTGCAGGCGCTGTAGGGAAAGAGCATAAACACCAACAGGCACGCGCACACACACACACACGCACACACGCACACACACACACACACACACACACACACATACACACACACACACACACACACGTATACATATACACACACACACACACACACACACATGCACACACGCACACACTCACTCACATACGCACATGCACACACACACACAACACACACACACACAGCCACACACAAACACACACATGGGCCTGGAGGCACTATGTAAAAGTACATACAGTACACATTACTCACACTACCGTACACTTAAACAGAGACTCTCACACACACACACATATACACACAGCCCACCAGGGAGAGGAAAGAGTCTAATAACAAAACCTCTCAAGTCTCCACGGCCTTCTCCATGAAGTGCCATTAAGCTACATAGCTCCTATTAAATGGCTCCTTTCAGGATGCCCTCCTGTGAAGCCCTTCTCTGGGTCCTCCTCAGTCCTCTCCATGGAAACAGCCCCATCTCCGTGCTTAAACTGGGCTGCTCCTCACCACATAGCCCAAGGCATGCGAAGTAAGATCTCTCTGTGCCTTTGGGTGTAGATCTGTGGCACACTCATTACCGCACGCTAATCCGGTTCAGAAAGCCGATAGCGGGACAGATATGGCGTTGGGTAACCGCCTTTGAGCTCAGCGTCTGATTGACATTTTAATTTTCGGACACGTCGAGAGCTCCCCTATCTCACTGCCTTCAGAGAGGCGTTGATGGTGGCGACGATAAGCTAATGGCCCACGAGATTACGGTCATCCGGTCAAGCAGCGATCTGAGGCGCCTGGAGACCAGGAGGCAGACCAGGAGGGCAGGGCAGCGCAGTGTCCATCCTCAGTACAGCAGCTCGGCTCCTCAGCATAGCCTACCGTGTGATTTAGATAATGGGGTGTATGTGTGTGGAAGCACACCTGTGTGTCCGTGTGTATATATGTTTTACCTGTCGTATGGTGTACGTATGAACGTGTGTGTGTGTGTGTGTGTGTGTGTTTGTGTGTGAGTGAGTGTGAGTATTTTTGAGTGCAGGTTTGCCTTTGGAGATTATTGATTTATGCTTTGTGTATGTTCATTCAGATGTGGAGCATCTGTTGGCCACCACATGGCTTTAGTAATGGGATGTTTTGTTTACTATGTGTGTGTTTGTGTGCGCACATCTGTGCATTCACATACACTGTTTGTGGGTGAGGACATGTATGCTTTTGATTTATGGCAATGCCTTCTTTAGCGGTGCAAATATGCACAAGTACAAATGTACGAGGGGATACTCAAGCATGTGCGTGTACATGTGAGAACGTGTGTGTGTGTGTGTGCGTACGTGCGTGTGTTTGTGTTTGTGTTTGTGTTTGTGTGTTTATACATGTGACACCCCCCCCTACTTTGAGCTTGCAAAAGGTGCAGTGGTGTGGAGCCACAGGTGAGGGCCACTGCATGTTTAGAGGTCATTTCCAGCCTTTGAACACTTTTCTGCGGCTGTCTGGCCGCGGTGATTTGTGAGGGGGGCTGAATAGGGAACATCAAGTCCTCGGGCTGCTCCCAAACTGCCGGCTGTAAAGCCTGTGTCGTCCCTTTGATCCTCTAATTGATTAGTTCTTCTCTTTGGCATGCCCTGGCAGCTTTTATGGCCGAATCACACATGCACACGTACACATAAACACACGCACACACACACAAACACACACACACACATACACACGGACATACACACGCACACACACACACACACACCCACACAAACATACACACAGACACACACATAATTGACACACACACACACACACACAGAAAAAACACACAAACACAAACACACATGCACACACACTCACACACACACACACACAAACACAGAAAACACACATAAACACACACTCACACACACACACACACACACACACACACACAGAAAAACACACACAAACACACACACACACACAAACACACAACTGTTATTTTCACCTCTTTGCTGTTGTTTTTGGCAGCAGATGTTAATGTAATGGAAAGTTTTAAAGAGGAAGATGAATGACAGAGAGGACCTTTTTGTCTCATTTGTCCTTCTCTGCTGTCCTGTCTGTGTCCCCTTCTGGTCTTCTCCTGCAGTTATCGAGGAGAAAGGCGTCAAGATGAAGCTGACGGTGATTGATACTCCGGGCTTTGGAGACCAAATCAACAATGACAACTGGTAAGAGTCAGACAAGGAGAAGGAGACAGAGAGAGAGAGTTTGTGTGTGCGCGCGCGCGCGCGCGTGTGTGTGTGTGTGTGTGTGTGTGTGTGTGTGAGTGCGTGTGTGTGTGTTTGGATATATGTTTTTTTAGTCAAGGACACCACAGAACGTCTGGCATTTGATCTGTTTTTATTGAGGAGTTTCATGAGACAACAGACCTTGTAGCATAGCTACCCTTCACATATGACCCTGGTTACGGCCAATACACATCAAATACAATGCTAGCTTGCACAAACCTCTTGGCAAAACACCACACAGTCTCTTTTGTTCCCCTGACCATGTAGGCGGATTGGTCAAGTCCTTTCACAGGCTCTAATATTAAGTGACCTCTTGTGCTAGTTATTAAGGTTCAAGGTTAAGTCACGTAGTTAAGGCAACTGAAAAAGAAATTATGAGCAGTAAACCTGACAGATGTTTGATCTAAGCAGCATAGAAGGTTATTTGCATCAAGAAGCTTTGAAAAATGTATTCATGCTCCTGGTCTTCCTCCTCTTCCTCCCACTTCCTCCTCCTCCTACTCCTCATCTTCCTTCACCTCCCCCTCCTCTTCTTCATTATCCTCCTCATCCTCCTCCTCATCTTCCTTCTTCTCCTCTGTCTTCACCTCCCCCTCTTCCTCCCTCTTCCTCCTCCTCCTCATCTTCCTTCTCCTCCTCTTTCTTCACCTCCCCCTCTTCCTCATCCTCCTCATCTTCCTTCTCCTCCTCTGTCTTCACCTCCCCCTCCCCCTCCTCCTCCTCCTCCTCTTCCTCCTCAGCTGGGAGCCCATCGTGAGTTACGTGAACGAGCAGTACGAGAAGTACCTCCAGGAGGAACTCCATGTCAACAGGAAGAGGCGGATCCCCGACAGCCGCGTGCACTGCTGCGTCTACTTCCTGCCTGCCACTGGGCACCGGTGCGTGTCATTTCCTGTCACTTCCCTCACCATCACACTTCCGCTCACACACACCTTCTGCAAATAACCTTGGCTGGCACATGCCACACTGTTTGGAACTATGGGAAATGGCTGCATGAAACTGTTTTCATGTTGTCACTGAAACCACACTTTCATTTGGGGTGAAGGAGACGTCATAGAATCTCAGGACATGAACTGATCCATGTGTTACAATTTTATCTGCCATTATACTTTCACACTGAAATTCAGGCAGAATGTTGAGAGTTGTCGATACTTTCTGCAGTCGAGCAAAGCAGTTCAGGTCATTTGGAGATCTCCTTTTATGTGGAAATGCATATTAAGCAGTAGCACGGAAATGAATTTAAGAACTAAACAACACAGGAAGTTGACGTGAGAAATTCTGACCAGCACGTGAATGCATCCTAAGGCTTATAGTCGGCAGGTTTTAGAACACCAGAGGAACCGGAGACTTTTGTGCTGCGTTGGTCTCTTTTCCTTTCCAGTGGTTCCACCGACAAACCAGATACGGAAGTGAATCTTCCAAATGGACCTTTTGCAGAACCCCTAAGAAAATACTGTGGTTTGTCAAAAGCTCTACCCCACACTCTGTATTAGCCACAAATTGACCAGTCCACCCTAAAGATGCTGATTCAAGTGCAAGAAAAGCATGGTTTCCCCTCTCTCCCCGTGCTTCTGGTCAGAGACAGACGTTTTACGACGAATCGACAGGCTCTGGCCCTTGATTGAGATGTCGACCCGGTGACCTCGCAGTGAAACCCTAGCTGTTGAAAACAAATGCCTTCTGTCACCGGGGCGTCGTGTTGCGCCGAAGGTCATCCCATAAAGTCCTCAACCCTCCACCCCACACACAAGCACACACACGCACACACACAGCACCCTCAACAGTGTCAGAGCAGCAGGGAATCTGGACTCACGTCCATCTTGGTTCCTCTGTCTCCACAGAACAAACACACAGCCATGTTGGGGGGAAAAAGCCTCCCTGTTGTTGTCCCTGGAGAACAACAAACTGGTATTTAAATGCGTTTTCCAGATAGTCCTCTTTAAAAGCAATGGGCTGTGATTGTGGCGGGTGGGAGGTTGGGGGGATGCTGGCTTGGTCCGGTAGCGGTAGCAGCAGAAAGGACACATTCTCGTGTTTCACAGCTTGTGGAACACTTCCTCCACAGAGGGCCTCGAATCAGGCTGAGAGAATTTATAAAGTAAAGAAATATTCCTGAGAAATAGATCAGGCTGACAGCTATGTGGAAGTACTGCGGGCCTGGCATAACTCACTTTACCCCGCCACACTCACAGGAACGCAAACACACACACACATACACACACACACACACACAAACACACACAAACACACACACACACACAAACACACATACATACACACACACACAAAAACACATACACACGCACACACACACACACAAACACACACACACACACAAGCACACATACTTACACACACACACACACACACACACACACACACACACACACACACACACACACACACACACACACACACACACACACACACTCAGTCATCATTACTGCTCTGTTTTGAGCTGGCAGGCACATACTGTATATGCGGCTGTAGTAATGTTATACAGCACACCAGCCACCCAGTGCTGTGCCTCCGTTCTCCTCGGCATCATTACAGGGTGTCAGGCCATATGAACCAGCAACATGTAATAGCCGTCTTTACTCCCTCCTCCTTGTGTTTATTTAGACGTAACAGAGGTGTTATCTAAACATAAACATAAACGCAGGCTAATGAGCATCTATCTGTAATATAAGAGTTTTTTGTCTTGTTTGTATGCTCATCCAATCAACTCATCCAACTCATCGCTCATCCAATCAACTTCACAATAGGTGGGAGTATTGCTGGGGACCTAAGTAAAAGCAGTGTTCAGCATGTAGTTGGATGTGAAATGCTTAAGATATCATTAAAATACATTCCATGTATACTGAGCTCAACATTATGGTGACTAAAGTTGTATGTAGTGCTCCTGTAGACATTCATCACAAGGACACTGCACCAGGAGTGCACTGCACTATAACATTCCCCTTAGTTGGACTGAATTGACTGGAGGGGAGGCACTGTAAAAAGCATCATTTTTGTGTTCTAACCTTAAATACCTGAAGTGAAGAAGGTAGCACAGGCCCAGCCATTCATGATAAAGTAGACTGTTCTCCATTTCACCAATTTATTTTGGCCATGTCAGACCAACATGTCAACCTTCAGCCTTCATCAGAGCATTACAGTCTGCTTTGTCATGAAGACCTTTGTGTGTGTGCTACCTTCTTACCTTAAGGTACTTCAGGTTAGTTTTGGTCTAGTGCCACAAACAAAGACTGGGAAGGCTCGGAACATTCTGTCCAAGATGTAGCTCATATTTTGTGTTATCTCTCTCTCTCTCTCTCTCTCTCTCTCTCTCTCTCTCTCTCTCTCTCTCTCTCTCTCTCTCTCCTGTTGCTAGGTTACGGTCCATTGATATCGAGTTCATGAAGAGGCTTGGGAAGATCGTGAGCATTGTGCCAGTCATCGCCAAAGCCGATACGCTCACCATGGAGGAGCGTCTGGAGTTCAAGCAGCGGGTGAGTCCAGAGGTACTGCGCAGTGCTCGCCACCAGGGGGCTCTGCTGCGCTGTATGTGTATCTCTGCAAATGGTGTAGCTAGCGGTGGAGTTAGCCATT